>NC_091167.1:696292-1002542 GCF_040958095.1 Procambarus clarkii | reverse complement strand
ACTTTGTTCATGACACTATTGATAGAGGTGTCACTCGATTGACGACACTATTGGTGGCGGCGTCACTTTGCTCATGACACTATTGGTGGCGGTGTCACTTTGTTCATAACACTATTGGTGACGGAGTCACTTTTTTCATGACACTATTGGTGGCAACGTCACTCTGTTCATGACACTATTAGTGGCGGCGTCACTTTTTTCATGACGCTATTGGTGGCGGCGTAACTCTGTTCATTCATGCACTATTGGTGGTGTCGTTACTCTGTTCAATAACACTATTGGTGGCTGCGTCACTCTGTTCCCTAACACTAATGGTGGCGGCGTCACTCTGTTCATGACACTATTCGTGGTGGCGTCAATCTGTTCCATAACACTATTGTTGGCTGCCACATTCTGTTCATGACAATATTGGTGGCTGCGTCACCCTGTTACATAACACTATTGGTGGCGGCGTCAATCTGTTCCATAACACTGTTGGTGGCGGCGTCAATCTGTTCATGACACTATTGGTGGTGACGTCACTCTCTTCCATAACACCATTGGTGGCGGCGTCACTCTGTTCCATAACACTATTAGTAACGGCGTCACTCTGTTCCATAACACTGTTGGTGGCGGCGACATTCTTTTCATGACACTATTGGTGGCGGCAACATTCTTTTCATGACACTACTGGTGGCAGCGTCAATCTGTTTCATAACGCTATTGGTGACGCCGTCACCAGTAGTGTCATGAACAGAGTAACGCCGCCACCAATAGTGTCATGAACAGAGTGACGCCGCCACCAATAGTGTCATGAACAGAGTGACGCCGCCACCAATTGTGTCATGAATGTGTCAATAGTGTCACTGTTCATGACACTATTGGTGGCGGCGTCACTTTGTTCATGACACTATTGGTGGCGGCGTCACTTTGTTCATGACACTATTGATGGTGGGGTCACTGTTCCATAACACTATTGGTGGCGGCGACATTTTGTTCATGACACTACTGGTGGCGGCGTCACTCTGTTCCATAACACTATTGGTGGCAGCTACACTCTGTTCAATAACACTACTGGTGGCGGCGTCACTTTGTTCCATAACACTGTTGGTGGCGGCGTCACTCTGTTCATGACACTATTGGTGACGGTGTCACTCTGTTCATAACACTATTGGTGGTTGCGTCACTCTGTTCCATAACCCTATTGGTTGCGGCGTCACTCTGTTCATGACACTATTGGTGGCGGCGTCACTCTGTTCTTGACACTATTGGTGGCTGAATCACTCTGTTCCATAACACTATTGGTGGCGGCGTCACTCTGTTCCATAACACTGTTGGTGGCGGCGTCACTCTGTTCTATAACACTATAGGTGGCGGCGTCAATCTGTTCTTGACACTATTGGTGGTGGCGTCACTCTGTTTCAAAACACTATTGGAGGCGGCGTCACTCTTTTCCATAACACTATTGGTAACGGCGTCACTCTGTTCCATAACACTGTTGGTGGCGGCGTCACTCTGTTCATGACACTATTGGTGGCGGTGTCACTCTGTTCATGACACTATCGGTGGCGGCGTCACTTTGTTCAGGACACTATTGGTGGCGGTGTCACTCTGTTCATGACACTATTGGTGGCGGCGTCACTTTGTTCATGACACTATTGGTGGCGGTGTCACTCTATTGATGACACTATTGGTGGCGGCGTCACTTTGTTCATGACACTATTCGTGGCGGTGTCACTCTGTTCATGACACTATTGGTGGCGGCGTCACTCTGTTCATGACACTATTGGTGGCGGCGTCACTCTGTTCCATAACAGTATAGACAGCGGCGTCACCCTGTTCCATAACACTATTGTTGGCGGCTTCACTCTGTTCAATAACACTACTGGTGGCGGCGTCACTCTGTTCCATAACACTATTTGTCGTGGCGTCATTCTGTTCATGACACTATTGGTGGCGGCTTCACTCTGTTCCATAACACTACTGGTAGCGGCGTCACTCTGTTCCATAACACTATTGGTGGCGGCGTCACTCTGTTCCATAACACTATTAGTGGCGGCGTCACTCTGTTCATGACACTATTGGTGGTGGCGTCACTCTGTTCCATAACACTATTTGTGGCGGCGTCACTCTGTTCATGAAAATATTGGTGGCGGCGTTACTCTGTTCACGATACTATTAGTTGCGGCGTAACTCTGTTCCATAACACTATTGGTGGCGGCGTCACTCTGTTCCATAACACTTTTGTTGGCGGCGTCACTCTGTTCTATAACACTATTGGTGGCTGCGTCACTTTGTTCATGACACTATTGGAGGCGGCGTCACTTTGTTCATGACACTATTGATAGAGGTGTCACTCGATTGACGACACTATTGGTGGCGGCGTCACTTTGCTCATGACACTATTGGTGGCGGTGTCACTTTGTTCATAACACTATTGGTGACGGAGTCACTTTTTTCATGACACTATTGGTGGCAACGTCACTCTGTTCATGACACTATTAGTGGCGGCGTCACTTTTTTCATGACGCTATTGGTGGCGGCGTAACTCTGTTCATTCATGCACTATTGGTGGTGTCGTTACTCTGTTCCATAACACTATTGGTGGCTGCGTCACTCTGTTCCCTAACACTAATGGTGGCGGCGTCACTCTGTTCATGACACTATTCGTGGTGGCGTCAATCTGTTCCATAACACTATTGTTGGCTGCCACATTCTGTTCATGACAATATTGGTGGCTGCGTCACCCTGTTACATAACACTATTGGTGGCGGCGTCAATCTGTTCCATAACACTGTTGGTGGCGGCGTCAATCTGTTCATGACACTATTGGTGGTGACGTCACTCTCTTCCATAACACCATTGGTGGCGGCGTCACTCTGTTCCATAACACTATTAGTAACGGCGTCACTCTGTTCCATAACACTGTTGGTGGCGGCGACATTCTTTTCATGACACTATTGGTGGCGGCAACATTCTTTTCATGACACTACTGGTGGCAGCGTCAATCTGTTTCATAACACTATTGGTGACGCCGTCACCAGTAGTGTCATGAACAGAGTAACGCCGCCACCAATAGTGTCATGAACAGAGTGACGCCGCCACCAATAGTGTCATGAACAGAGTGACGCCGCCACCAATTGTGTCATGAATGTGTCAATAGTGTCACTGTTCATGACACTATTGGTGGCGGCGTCACTTTGTTCATGACACTATTGGTGGCGGCGTCACTTTGTTCATGACACTATTGATGGTGGGGTCACTGTTCCATAACACTATTGGTGGCGGCGACATTTTGTTCATGACACTACTGGTGGCGGCGTCACTCTGTTCCATAACACTATTGGTGGCAGCTACACTCTGTTCAATAACACTACTGGTGGCGGCGTCACTTTGTTCCATAACACTGTTGGTGGCGGCGTCACTCTGTTCATGACACTATTGGTGACGGTGTCACTCTGTTCATAACACTATTGGTGGTTGCGTCACTCTGTTCCATAACCCTATTGGTTGCGGCGTCACTCTGTTCATGACACTATTGGTGGCGGCGTCACTCTGTTCTTGACACTATTGGTGGCTGAATCACTCTGTTCCATAACACTGTTGGTGGCGGCGTCACTCTGTTCTATAACACTATAGGTGGCGGCGTCAATCTGTTCTTGACACTATTGGTGGTGGCGTCACTCTGTTTCAAAACACTATTGGAGGCGGCGTCACTCTTTTCCATAACACTATTGGTAACGGCGTCACTCTGTTCCATAACATTGTTGGTGGCGGCGTCACTCTGTTCATGACACTATTGGTGGCGGTGTCACTCTGTTCATGACACTATCGGTGGCGGCGTCACTTTGTTCAGGACACTATTGGTGGCGGTGTCACTCTGTTCATGACACTATTGGTGGCGGCGTCACTTTGTTCATGACACTATTGGTGGCGGTGTCACTCTATTGATGACACTATTGGTGGCGGCGTCACTTTGTTCATGACACTATTCGTGGCGGTGTCACTCTGTTCATGACACTATTGGTGGCGGCGTCACTCTGTTCATGACACTATTGGTGGCGGCGTCACTCTGTTCCATAACAGTATAGACAGCGGCCTCACCCTGTTCCATAACACTATTGTTGGCGGCTTCACTCTGTTCAATAACACTACTGGTGGCGGCGTCACTCTGTTCCATAACACTATTTGTCGTTTCGTCATTCTGTTCATGACACTATTGGTGGCGGCTTCACTCTGTTCCATAACACTACTGGTAGCAGCGTCACTCTGTTCCATAACACTATTGGTGGCGGCGTCACTCTGTTCCATAACACTATTAGTGGCGGCGTCACTCTGTTCATGACACTATTGGTGGTGGCGTCACTCTGTTCCATAACACTATTTGTGGCGGCGTCACTCTGTTCATGAAAATATTGGTGGCGGCGTTACTCTGTTCACGATACTATTAGTTGCGGCGTAACTCTGTTCCATAACACTATTGGTGGCGGCGTCACTCTGTTCCATAACACTTTTGTTGGCGGCGTCACTCTGTTCTATAACACTATTGGTGGCGGCGTCAATCTGTTCATGACACTATTGGTGGTGGCGTCAATCTGTTCCATAACACTATTGGCGGCGGCATCACTCTGTTCATGACAATATTGGTTAGGGAATAACTCTGTTCATGACACTATTGGTGGCTGCGTCACTTTCTTCATGACACTATTGGAGGCGGCGTCACTTTGTTCATGACACTATCGATGGAGGTGTCACTCTATTGATGACACTATTGGTGGCGGCGTCACTTTGCTTATGACACTATTGGTGGCGGTGTCACTCTGTTCATAACACTATTGGTGACGGCGTCACTTTTTTCATGACACTATTGGTGGCGGCGTCACTCTGTTCATGACACTATTGGTTAGGGAATCACTCTGTTCATGACACTATATGTGGCGGCGTCATTCTGTTCATGACACTAGTGTTGGCGGCGTCACTCTTTTTATTACACTATTTGCGTCGTCACTCTGCTCATGACACTATTGGCGGCGGTGTCACTCTATTGATGACACTATTGGTGACGGCATCACTTTGTTCATGACAATATTGGTGGGGGCGTCACTCTGTTCCATACCACTATTGGTGGCTGCGTCACTCTGTTCCCTAACACTAATGGTGGCGGCGTCACTCTGTTCATGAAACTATTCGTGGTGGGGTCACTGTTCCATAACACTATTGGTGGCGGCGACATTCTGTTCATGACACTAATGGTGGCGGCGTAACTCTGTTCCATAACAGTGTTGGTGGCGGCGTCACTCTGTTCATGACACTATTGGTGGTGGTGTCACTCTGTTCATGACACTATTGGTGGTGGCGTCACTCTGTTCCATAACACTATTGGTGGCGGCGTCACTCTGTTCATGACAATATTGGTGGCGGCGTCTCTCTGTTCATGACAGTATTGGTGGCGGCATCACACTGTTCCATAACACTATTGGTGGCGGCGTCACTCTGTTCCATAACACTGTTGGTGGCAGCGTCACTCTGTTCTATAACACTATTGGTGGCGGCGTCACTCTGTTCCATAACACTATAGGTGGCGGCGTCACTCTGTTCATGACACTATTGGTGGCGGTGTCACTCTGTTCATGACACTATTGGTGGCGGCGTCACTCTGTTCATGACACTATTGGTGGCGGCGTCACTCTGTTCCATAACAGTATAGACGGCGGCGTCACCCTGTTCCATAACACTATTGGTGGCGGCTTCACTCTGTTCAATAACACTACTGGTGGCGGCGTCACTCTGTTCCATAACACTATTTGTAGTGGCGTCATTCTGTTCATGACACTATTGGTGGCGGCTTCACTCTGTTCCATAAGACTACTGGTAGCGGCGTCACTCTGTTCCATAACACTATTGGTGGCGGCGTCACTCTGTTCCATAACACTATTAGTGGCGGCGTCACTCTGTTCATGACACTATTGGTGGTGGCGTCACTCTGTTCCATAACACTATTGGTGGCGGCGTCACTCTGTTCATGACAATATTGGTGGCGGCGTTACTCTGTTCACGATACTATTAGTTGCGGCGTAACTCTGTTCCATAACACTATTGGTGGCGGCGTTACTCTGTTCCATAACACTTTTGTTGGCGGCGTCACTCTGTTCTATAACACTATTGGTGGCGGCGTCAATCTGTTCATGACACTATTGGTGGTGGCGTCAATCTGTTCCATAACACTATTGGTGGCGGCCTCACTCTGTTCATGACAATATTTTTTAGGGAATAACTCTGTTCATGACACGATTGGTGGCTGCGTCACTTTCTTCATGACACTATTGGAGGCGGCGTCACTTTGTTCATGACACTATCGATGGAGGTATCACTCTATTGATGACACTATTGGTGGCGGCGTCACTTTGCTTATGACACTATTGGTGGCGGTGTCACTCTGTTCATAACACTATTGGTGACGGCGTCACTTTTTTCATGACACTATTGGTGACGGCGTCACTTTTTTCATGACACTATTGGTGGCGGCGTCACTCTGTTCATGACACTATTGGTTAGGGAATCACTCTGTTCATGACACTATTTGTGGCGGCGTCATTCTGTTCATGACACTAGTGTTGGCGGCGTCACTCTTTTTATTACACTATTTGCGTCGTCCCTCTGCTCATGACACTATTGGCGGCGGTGTCACTCTATTGATGACACTATTGGTGACGGCATCACTTTGTTCATGACAATATTGGTGGGGGCGTCACTCTGTTCCATAGCACAATTGGTGGCTGCGTCACTCTGTTCCCTAACACTAATGGTGGCGGCGTCACTCTGTTCATGAAACTTATCGTGGTGGGGTCACTGTTCCATAACACTATTTGTGGCGGCGACATTCTGTTCATGACACTAATGGTGGCGGCGTAACTCTGTTCCATAACAGTGTTGGTGGCGGCGTCACTCTGTTCATGACACTATTGGTGGCGGTGTCACTCTGTTCATGACACTATTGGTGGTGGAGTCACTCTGTTCCATAACCCTATTGGTGGCGGCGTCACTCTGTTCATGACACTATTGGTGGTGGTGTTACTCTGTTCATGACACTCTTGGTGGTGGCGTCACTCTGTTCCATAACACTATTGGTGGCGGCGTCACTCTGTTCATGACACTATTGGTGGCGGCATCACACTGTTCCATAACACTATTGGTGGCGGCGTCACTCTGTTCCATAACACTGTTGGTGGCAGCGTCACTCTGTTCTATAACACTATAGGTGGCGGCGTCACTCTGTTCCATAACACTATTGGTAACGGCGTCACTCTGTTCCATAACACTATTGGTGGCGGCGACATTCTTTTCATGACACTACTGGTGAGGGCCTCACTCTGTTCATGACACTATTGGTTAGGGAATCAATCAGTTCATGACACTATTTGTACTCACCTAGTTGTGCTTCCGGGGGTTGAGCTCTGGCTCTTTGGTCCCGCCTCTCAACCGTCAATCAACAGGTGTTCAGGTTCCTGAGCCTATTGGGCTCTATCATATCTACACATGAAACTGTGTATGGAGTCAACCTCCACCACATTACTTCCTAATGCATTCCATTTGTCAACCACTCTTACACTAAAAAAGTTCTTTCTAATATCTCTGTGGCTCATTTGGGCACTCAGTTTCCACCTGTGTCCCCTAGTGCGTGTACCCCTTGTGTTAAACAGCCTGTCTCTATCAACCCTGTCAATTCCCTTGAGGATTTTGAATGTGGTGATCAAGTCCCCCCTAACTCTTCTGTCTTCCAACGAAGTGAGGTTTAATTCCCGTAGTCTCTCCTCGTAGCTCATACCTCTCAGCTCGGGTACTAGTCTGGTGGCAAACCTTTGAACCTTTTCCATTTTACTTCATTTTCATCTTTTACTCCATTTTTCTTACTTACCATTTCCTTTGAACATTTTTCCATTTTGTGGCGGCGTCACTTTGTTCAGGACACTATTGGTGGCGGTGTCACTCTGTTCGTGACACTATTGGTGTCAGCGTCACTTTGTTCATGACACTATTGGTGGCGGCGTCACTCTATTGATGACACTATTGGAGGCGGCTTCACTTTGTTCATGACATTATTGGTGGCGGTGTCACTCTGTTCATGATACTATTTGTGGCGGCGTCACTCAGTTCCATAACTCTATTGGTGGCGGCGACATTCTGTTCATGACACTATTGGTGGCGCCGTCACTCTGTTCCATAACACTATTGGTGGCGGCGTCACTCTGTTCCATAACACTATTGGTGGCGCCGTCACTCTGTTCCATAACACTATTGGTGGCGGCGTCACTCTGTTCCATAACACTATAGGCGGCGGCGTCACTCTATTCCATAACTTTATTGGTGGCGGCGTCACTCTGTTCATGACATTAGTGGTGGCGGCGTCACTCTGTTCCATAACAGTATAGACGGTGGCGTCACTCTGTTCCATAACAGTATAGACGGTGGCGTCACTCTGTTCCATAACACTATTGGTGGCGGCTTCACTCAGTTCAATAACACTACTGGTGGCGGCGTCACTCTGTTCCATAACAATGTTGGTGGCGGCGTCACTCTCTTCATGACACGATTTGTGGCGGTGTCACTCTGTTCATGACACTATTGTTGGTGGCGTCACTCTTTTCCATAACACTGTTGGTGGCGGCCTCACTCTGTTCATGATACTATTGGTGGCGGCGTCACTCTGTTCATGACACTATTGATGGCGGTGTCACTTTGTTTATGAATCTATTGGTGGCGGCGTCACTCTGTTCCATAACACTGTTGGTGGCGGCCTCACTCTGTTCATGACACTATTGGTGGCGGCGTCAATCTGATCATGACACTATTAGTGGTGCCGTCAATCTGTTCCATAACGCTACTGGTGGCGGCGTCACTCTGTTCCATAAGAGTATTGGTGGCGGCGTCACTGTGTTCATGACACTATTGGTGGTGGCGTCACTCTGTTCATGACACTATTCGTGGCGGCGACACTCTGTTTATGACACTATTGGTGGCGGCATCACACTGTTCCATAACACTATTAGTGGCGGCGTCACTCTGTTCCATAACACTGTTGGTGGCAGCGTCACTCTGTTCTATAACACTATAGGTGGCGGCGTCACTCTGTTCCATAACACTATTGGTAACGGCGTCACTCTGTTCCATAACACTATTGGTGGCGGCGACATTCTTTTCATGACACTACTGGTGAGGGCCTCACTCTGTTCATGACACTATTGGTTAGGGAATCAATCAGTTCATGACACTATTTGTACTCACCTAGTTGTGCTTCCGGGGGTTGAGCTCTGGCTCTTTGGTCCCGCCTCTCAACCGTCAATCAACAGGTGTTCAGGTTCCTGAGCCTATTGGGCTCTATCATATCTACACATGAAACTGTGTATGGAGTCAACCTCCACCACATTACTTCCTAATGCATTCCATTTGTCAACCACTCTTACACTAAAAAAGTTTTTTCTAATATCTCTGTGGCTCATTTGGGCACTCAGTTTCCACCTGTGTCCCCTAGTGCGTGTACCCCTTGTGTTAAACAGCCTGTCTCTATCAACCCTGTCAATTCCCTTGAGGATTTTGAATGTGGTGATCAAGTCCCCCCTAACTCTTCTGTCTTCCAACGAAGTGAGGTTTAATTCCCGTAGTCTCTCCTCGTAGCTCATACCTCTCAGCTCGGGTACTAGTCTGGTGGCAAACCTTTGAACCTTTTCCATTTTACTTCATTTTCATCTTTTACTCCATTTTTCTTACTTACCATTTCCTTTGAACATTTTTCCATTTTGTGGCGGCGTCACTTTGTTCAGGACACTATTGGTGGCGGTGTCACTCTGTTCGTGACACTATTGGTGTCAGCGTCACTTTGTTCATGACACTATTGGTGGCGGCGTCACTCTATTGATGACACTATTGGAGGCGGCTTCACTTTGTTCATGACATTATTGGTGGCGGTGTCACTCTGTTCATGATACTATTTGTGGCGGCGTCACTCAGTTCCATAACTCTATTGGTGGCGGCGACATTCTGTTCATGACACTATTGGTGGCGCCGTCACTCTGTTCCATAACACTATTGGTGGCGGCGTCACTCTGTTCCATAACACTATTGGTGGCGCCGTCACTCTGTTCCATAACACTATTGGTGGCGGCGTCACTCTGTTCCATAACACTATAGGCGGCGGCGTCACTCTATTCCATAACTTTATTGGTGGCGGCGTCACTCTGTTCATGACATTAGTGGTGGCGGCGTCACTCTGTTCCATAACAGTATAGACGGTGGCGTCACTCTGTTCCATAACAGTATAGACGGTGGCGTCACTCTGTTCCATAACACTATTGGTGGCGGCTTCACTCAGTTCAATAACACTACTGGTGGCGGCGTCACTCTGTTCCATAACAATGTTGGTGGCGGCGTCACTCTCTTCATGACACGATTTGTGGCGGTGTCACTCTGTTCATGACACTATTGTTGGTGGCGTCACTCTTTTCCATAACACTGTTGGTGGCGGCCTCACTCTGTTCATGATACTATTGGTGGCGGCGTCACTCTGTTCATGACACTATTGATGGCGGTGTCACTTTGTTTATGAATCTATTGGTGGCGGCGTCACTCTGTTCCATAACACTGTTGGTGGCGGCCTCACTCTGTTCATGACACTATTGGTGGCGGCGTCAATCTGATCATGACACTATTAGTGGTGCCGTCAATCTGTTCCATAACGCTACTGGTGGCGGCGTCACTCTGTTCCATAAGAGTATTGGTGGCGGCGTCACTGTGTTCATGACACTATTGGTGGTGGCGTCACTCTGTTCATGACACTATTCGTGGCGGCGACACTCTGTTTATGACACTATTGGTGGCGGCATCACTTTGTTGATGACACTATTGAAGGCGGTGTCACTCTGTTAATGACACTATTAGTGGCGACGTCACTTTGTTCAAGACACTATTGATGGCGGCGTCACTTTGTTCATGACACTATTGGTGGCGGTGTCACTCTATTGATGACACTATTGATGGCGGCGTCACTTTTTTCATGACACTATTGGTGGCGGTGTCACTCTATTGATGACACTATTGGTGGCGGAGTCACTTTGTTCATGACATTACTGGTTGCGGCGTCACTCTGTTCCTGACACTCTTGGTGGCGGCTTCACTCTGTTCCATAACACTATTTGTGGCAGCGTCAATCTGTTCATGACACTATTGGTGGCGGCTTCACTCTGTTCCATAACACTACTGGTAGCGGCGTCACTGTTCCTTAACAATATTTGTGGCATCTTCACTCTGTTCATGACACTATTGGTGGTGGCGTCACTGTGTTCCATAACACTATTGGTGGCGGCGTCATTCTGTTCATGACAATATTGGTGGCGGCGTCACTCTGTTCACGACACTATTAGTGGAGGCGTAACTCTGTTCCATAACACTGTTGGTGGCGGCGTCAATCTGTTCATGACACTATTGGTGGTGACGTCACTCTCTTCCATAACACCATTGGTGGCGGCGTCACTCTGTTCCATAACGCTATTAGTAACGGCGTCACTCTGTTCCATAACACTGTTGGTGGCGGCGACATTCTTTTCATGACACTATTGGTGGCGGCAACATTCTTTTCATGACACTACTGGTGCGCAGCGTCAATCTGTTCCATAACACTATTGGTGACGCCGCCACCAGTAGTGTCATGAACAGAGTGACGGCGCCACCAATAGTGTCATGAACAAAGTGACGCCGCCACCAATAGTGTCATGAACAGAGTGACGCCGCCACCAATAGTGTCATGAACAGAGTGACGCAGCCACCAATTGTGTCATGTGTCATGAATGTGTCAATAGTGTCACTGTTCATGACACTATTGGTGGCGGCGTCACTTTGTTCATGACACTATTGGTGGTGGGGTCACTGTTAAATAACACTATTGGTGGCGGCGACATTTTGTTCATGACACTACTGGTGGCGGCGTCTCTCTGTTCCATAACACTATTGGTGGCAGCTACACTCTGTTCCATAACACTACTGGTGGCGGCGTCACTCTGTTCCATAACACTGTTGGTGGCGGTGTCACTCTGTTCATAACACTATTGGTGGTTGCGTCACTCTGTTACATAACCATATTGGTGGCGGCGTCACTCTGTTCATGACACTATTGGTGGCGGCGTCACTCTGTTCTTGACACTATTGGTGGTGGCGTCACTCTGTTCCATAACACTGTTGGTGGCGGCGTCACTCTGTTCTATAACACTATAGGTGGCGGCGTCAATCTGTTCATGACACTATTGGTGGTGGCGTCACTCTGTTTCATAACACTATTGGTGGCGGCGTCACTCTGTTCCATAACACTATTGGTAACGGCGTCACTCTGTTCCATAACACTGTTCGTGGCGGCGTCACTCTGTTCATGACACTATTGGTGGCGGTGTCACTCTGTTCATGACACTATTGGTGGCGGCGTCACTTTGTTCATGACACTATTGTTGGCGGCGTCACTCTATTGATGACACTATTGGAGGCGGCTTCACTTTGTTCATGACATTATTGGTGGCGGTGTCACTCTGTTCATGATACTATTTGTGGCGGCGTCACTCAGTTCCATAACTCTATTGGTGGCGGCGACATTCTGTTCATGACACTATTGGTGGCGCCGTCACTCTGTTCCATAACACTATTGGTGGCGGCGTCACTCTGTTCCATAACACTATTGGTGGCGCCGTCACTCTGTTCCATAACACTATTGGTGGCGGCGTCACTCTGTTCCATAACACTATAGGCGGCGCGTCACTCTATTCCATAACTTTATTGGTGGCGGCGTCACTCTGTTCATGACATTAGTGGTGGCGGCGTCACTCTGTTCCATAACAGTATAGACGGTGGCGTCACTCTGTTCCATAACAGTATAGACGGTGGCGTCACTCTGTTCCATAACACTATTGGTGGCGGCTTCACTCAGTTCAATAACACTACTGGTGGCGGCGTCACTCTGTTCCATAACAATGTTGGTGGCGGCGTCACTCTCTTCATGACACGATTTGTGGCGGTGTCACTCTGTTCATGACACTATTGTTGGTGGCGTCACTCTTTTCCATAACACTGTTGGTGGCGGCTTCACTCTGTTCATGATACTATTGGTGGCGGCGTCACTCTGTTCATGACACTATTGATGGCGGTGTCACTTTGTTTATGAATCTATTGGTGGCGGCGTCACTCTGTTCCATAACACTGTTGGTGGCGGCCTCACTCTGTTCATGACACTATTGGTGGCGGCGTCAATCTGATCATGACACTATTAGTGGTGCCGTCAATCTGTTCCATAACGCTACTGGTGGCGGCGTCACTCTGTTCCATAAGAGTATTGGTGGCGGCGTCACTGTGTTCATGACACTATTGGTGGTGGCGTCACTCTGTTCATGACACTATTCGTGGCGGCGACACTCTGTTTATGACACTATTGGTGGCGGCATCACTTTGTTGATGACACTATTGAAGGCGGTGTCACTCTGTTAATGACACTATTAGTGGCGACGTCACTTTGTTCAAGACACTATTGATGGCGGCGTCACTTTGTTCATGACACTATTGGTGGCGGTGTCACTCTATTGATGACACTATTGATGGCGGCGTCACTTTTTTCATGACACTATTGGTGGCGGTGTCACTCTATTGATGACACTATTGGTGGCGGAGTCACTTTGTTCATGACATTACTGGTTGCGGCGTCACTCTGTTCATGACACTCTTGGTGGCGGCTTCACTCTGTTCCATAACACTATTTGTGGCAGCGTCAATCTGTTCATGACACTATTGGTGGCGGCTTCACTCTGTTCCATAACACTACTGGTAGCGGCGTCACTGTTCCTTAACAATATTTGTGGCAACTTCACTCTGTTCATGACACTATTGGTGGTGGCGTCACTGTGTTCCATAACACTATTGGTGGCGGCGTCATTCTGTTCATGACAATATTGGTGGCGGCGTCACTCTGTTCACGACACTATTAGTGGAGGCGTAACTCTGTTCCATAACACTGTTGGTGGCGGCGTCAATCTGTTCATGACACTATTGGTGGTGACGTCACTCTCTTCCATAACACCATTGGTGGCGGCGTCACTCTGTTCCATAACGCTATTAGTAACGGCGTCACTCTGTTCCATAACACTGTTGGTGGCGGCGACATTCTTTTCATGACACTATTGGTGGCGGCAACATTCTTTTCATGACACTACTGGTGCGCAGCGTCAATCTGTTCCATAACACTATTGGTGACGCCGCCACCAGTAGTGTCATGAACAGAGTGACGGCGCCACCAATAGTGTCATGAACAAAGTGACGCCGCCACCAATAGTGTCATGAACAGAGTGACGCCGCCACCAATAGTGTCATGAACAGAGTGACGCAGCCACCAATTGTGTCATGTGTCATGAATGTGTCAATAGTGCCACTGTTCATGACACTATTGGTGGCGGCGTCACTTTGTTCATGACACTATTGGTGGTGGGGTCACTGTTAAATAACACTATTGGTGGCGGCGACATTTTGTTCATGACACTACTGGTGGCGGCGTCTCTCTGTTCCATAACACTATTGGTGGCAGCTACACTCTGTTCCATAACACTACTGGTGGCGGCGTCACTCTGTTCCATAACACTGTTGGTGGCGGTGTCACTCTGTTCATAACACTATTGGTGGTTGCGTCACTCTGTTACATAACCATATTGGTGGCGGCGTCACTCTGTTCATGACACTATTGGTGGCGGCGTCACTCTGTTCTTGACACTATTGGTGGTGGCGTCACTCTGTTCCATAACACTGTTGGTGGCGGCGTCACTCTGTTCTATAACACTATAGGTGGCGGCGTCAATCTGTTCATGACACTATTGGTGGTGGCGTCACTCTGTTTCATAACACTATTGGTGGCGGCGTCACTCTGTTCCATAACACTATTGGTAACGGCGTCACTCTGTTCCATAACACTGTTCGTGGCGGCGTCACTCTGTTCATGACACTATTGGTGGCGGTGTCACTCTGTTCATGACACTATTGGTGGCGGCGTCACTTTGTTCATAACACTATTGGTGGCGGTGTCACTCTCTTGATGACACTATTGGTGGCGGCGTCACTTTGTTCATGACACTATTGGTGGCGGTGTCACTCTGTGCATGACACTATTGGTGGCGGCGTCACTCTGTTTCATAACACTATAGGCGGCGGCGTCACTCTATTCCATAACTTTATTGGTGGCTGCGTCACTCTGTTCATGACACTATTGGTGGCGGTGTCACTCTGTTCATGACACTATTGGTGGCGGCGTCATTCTGTTCATGACACTATTGGTGGCGGCGTCACTCTGTTCCATAACAGTATAGACGGCGGTGTCACCCTGTTCCATAACACTATTGGTGGCGGCTTCACTCTGTTCAATAACACTACTGGTGGCGGGCGTCACTCTGTTCCATAAGACTATTTGTGGTGGCGTCATTCTGTTCATGACACTAGTGGTTTCGGCTTCACTCTGTTCCATAACACTACTGGTAGCGGTGTCACTCTGTTCCATAACACTATTGGTGGCGGCGTCACTCTGTTCCATAACACTATTAGTGGCGGCGTCACTCTGTTCATGACACTATTGGTGGTGGCGTCACTCTGTTCCATAACACTATTGGTGGCGGCGTCACTCTGTTCATGACAATATTGGTGGCGGCGTTACTCTGTTCTCGATACAATGGAACAGAGTGACGCCCCCACCAATATTGTCATGAACAAAGTGATGCCGTCACCAATAGTGTCATCAATAGAGTGACACCGCCGCCAATAGTGTCATGAGCAGAGGGACGACGCAAATAGTGTAATAAAAAGAGTGACGCCGCCAACACTAGTGTCATGAACAGAATGACGCCGCCACAAATAGTGTCATGAACAGAGTGATTCCCTAACCAATAGTGTCATGAACAGAGTGACGCCGCCACCAATAGTGTCATGAAAAAAGTGACGCCGTCACCAATAGTGTTATGAACAGAGTGACACCGCCACCAATAGTGTCATAAGCAAAGTGACGCCGCCACCAATAGTGTCATCAATAGAGTGATACCTCCATCGATAGTGTCATGAACAAAGTGACGCCGCCTAAAATAGTGTCATGAAGAAAGTGACGCAGCCACCAATAGTGTCATGAACAGAGTTATTCCCTAACCAATATTGTCATGAACAGAGTGATGCCGCCACCAATAGTGTTATGGAACAGATTGACGCCACCACCAATAGTGTCATGAACAGATTGACGCCGCCACCAATAGTGTTATAGAACAGAGTGACGCCGCCAACAAAAGTGTTATGGAACAGAGTGACGCCGCCACCAATAGTGTTATGGAACAGAGTTACGCCGCAACTAATAGTATCGTGAACAGAGTAACGCCGCCACCAATATTGTCATGAACAGAGTGACGCCGCCACCAATAGTGTTATGGAACAGAGTGACGCCACCACCAATAGTGTCATGAACAGCGTGACGCCGCCACTAATAGTGTTATGGAACAGAGTGACGCCGCCACCAATAGTGTTATGGAACAGAATGACGCCGCTACCAGTAGTCTTATGGAACAGAGTGAAGCCGCCACCAATAGTGTCATGAACAGAATGACGCCACCACAAATATTGTTATGGAACAGAGTGACGCCGCCACCAGTAGTGTTATTGAACAGAGTGAAGCCGCCACCAATAGTGTTATGGAACAGGGTGACGCCGCCGTCTATACTGTTATGGAACAGAGTGACGCCGCAACCAATAGTGTCATGAACAGAGTGACGCCGCCACCAATAGTGTCATGAACAGAGTGACACCGCCACCAATAGTGTCATGAACAGAGTGACGCCGCCACCTATAGTGTTATGGAACAGAGTGACGCCGCCACCAATAGTGTTATAGAACAGAGTGACGCTGCCACCAACAGTGTTATGGAACAGAGTGACGCCGCCACCAATAGTGTTATGGAACAGTGTGATGCCGCCACCAATAGTGTCATGAACAGAGTGACGCCGCCACCAATATTGTCATGAACAGAGTGACGCCGCCACCAATAGTGTTATGGAACAGAGTGACGCCACCACCAATAGTGTCATGAACAGAGTGACACCACCACCAATAGTGTCATGAACAGAGTGACGTCGCCACCAACACTGTTATGGAACAGAGTTACGCCGCCACCATTAGTGTCATGAACAGAATGTCGCCGCCACCAATACTGTTATAGAACAGAGTGACGCCGCCACCAACAGTGTTATGGAACAGAGTGACGCCGCCACCAATAGTGTTATGGAACAGAGTTACGCCGCAACTAATAGTTGGAACATTAGAAAGTGAATTTTATCTTGATGAGTATGTTTATCTTAAACAATATAATGGTGAAAACATATACATGTTTACAAATAGCAAAACTGAATATATCCTTCATTTACAATTTCAAAATTTAAATGTAAAAATAATGGATCAACTGATTACACAATGGAATCGGAGAATAATTCAAATTTATAACAAAGACAAACAGAAGTATTATTTTTTGAGAGAGATTATTAACCTAGAAAAAAAAAATTGTGATGAACTATTTCTAAGGATTATGAACATAAAAGATGTAAGAGGTAATTTTACTGGGCATTTTAAGGGAGTTTACACCAATATTGAAACTAATCTCAGGGAAAAAAATCAATGGAATAAAGAAATTTATTGAGGAAGGACAATATATTAAAGAATTGGAATTTGCTGGTGTAGTTTTGAACTCAATAACAGTATCAAGTCACTACTATTCAAAGAAGGCTTATCAACTAAAAGGATACACTGACAATGACTTTAAAAAGGATATAGATGATTTTGTGAAAATATTTGAAAAAGTAAAACACCATATTCTTGAATTACAAGTTTTACCTGAAAATTGTTGTAGGATTTCTCTCACTTCAACAGTCAGTGATTTACAAGAACCAAAATTTCTAACACTGTTTAATTCAGTCAATAAATTCCAGTTATCGACTGTTTGGAACATAACAGGCATTCCTGTACTTTTTCGTAACCTAAACTGTACAGTCTTAAATATTTGGTCATATAATATCATTCAAATCGTTGAAGCCCCCTTTGATTTAATTGGAGTGACAGCCCTTGTTGATTTTGTTAACATATATGGGGAAGTTGGTCATAAATACAATGAAATTGAAATTATTAATGGTAAACAAGAAACTCGCTTTAATGCTATTATACCAATTTTCATGAGGCTCATGAAAATTGAGGAGGAGGCTCATGTTATGGGATCACTGATGGAAACTAACCTTTTTGCTAAAATGATGACTTTTGCAGTTTTGAAGAATCCGATTATTAAGGATCACAATGCTCATCTAGGATCATTAGCTGCTTTGTTGATAAAACTCTTTGAGAAGTATCCAATTAAAAGCCGACCCAAGTATGTTTGTAGAATAATTAATAGTATTCAAGCTACTGTTGTTAATGCATACATGAAACGATGGAAACTGAAAAAATATTGGGAGATTTTGAAAAGTGAAAATAATATAAATCAAGCATTAATGACAGAGAGTATTTTAAAATTTGATGGAATATCTCTTAAGTGTGAAACGCTAATTAAACCCATGTTCATAATGCATATGATGATGAGAGATAATAACCCACAGTCCCCTCAGTATATGAAGACTTTAAAGAGAATCATGAAAATGATCATTTTAGAATATGTGGGCAGATGTGTTTGTAAAGTCAAATTTGAGTATCCTTACCCACATTTTTTTATCACCTCTGATAAATATAAGAAAGAAAAGCAGAAATGTTTGGAACATAATGTTGAAGAATCTGAATATAGTATAGAAAATTATTATACATTACATGAAGTTCGAAAAGCTTTAAAACATTTAGATGTGACCAAACTTTGTCCAGCTAATATTTTTCCTTTAAAGGAAATACAAATAAATAGTGAGAAAATTGAAGCCTTTTATTCATGGTCTCATGCAGGAGATTTGTCTTTAAAAACTTTGAGGATATTTGTCATAGAGATGATGAAGGAATTTGAAGAGTATGAAATCGAATTAGTATTGAATGAGTTGTTTAATGACAGTTTTTTTTTAAATGTTTGTATCATGCTTTAAAGTTTCCAAGCTCTCGTGAAAGACTAAAAAAATTTGAGCAAATTGAGGACTATGATAAATGTCACTTTAATATCAGAAATGCGATGATTAGAGAAGTCATAGAGAAATGGAATCTCAGAGATATTTATAAAAAAAAAGTGGAAAAAATTGGGTGATGTCATACATGAAAGTTCACCAAGAAATATTGAATCCAATGACACCTAAGGAAATAATGGATAAAGTCCATCAGATGGGATTGTTTAATTGTGAGAAAACATCATTCCATGATATATATGTATTCAGATATGATGTTTAAATCTTAACAAATGCTTGTCAGATATCCACTTGCCTCTATTATCTAATTCCCAGTAAGAATTGTGGTCAACATTTATTTATAGAATGATCCCAAATGGGCGAGGCCTTTCCTCATGCTCTTCACAAAACAGCTCATAAGACTAAATATAGTATTAAAAAAGGTCTTGAAGAATTTCAGAATGGAACATATACGAAAAAAGGAAAGAAATTATTAGATTCAACATATAAAGAATACAAAAAACATTTGATACAATTACAAAATATATATATAATAACATGATTGATACGTGGTAGGGGGATATATGTATATTAAACTGATGATTTAGGTTTTTTTAGAATCAAATTAAAGAAATTAGTTCCTACTGGCGGTGGGAGATTAGTTGTAAGACGTGATACAAAGGAACTCATATCATCTCGAAGTAAATCTGAACATTCAGTGGCCATAATTTGACGTTTAACATCCTCAAAACTTGTCGCAGAAATAATATTTGCGGGAAATTTATTTTCTCTGCGATTTATGGAATTAATAGAGGCATTAGATAACACCGTTAATTGGAGAAGTAATGCAGAATAATTTATATTAATGGTTTCAAAGCATCTAAATATATGATGTAAATTTATTAAACTACATAGTTGACCAAGATGTTTATTAACCCCTCTAATATCTGTAGAATATATTAGAGAGATATTGGGGTTGGCAATCTATAGATGAACAGCATCTATTAACCACCCGGGACAATTGTTGAATTCTAGATCCACAGCTCAGAGTGCTATCCACTCTGTCACCACCTACCCTTATAATATATACTCTATGTATATTGTAGTCCATATGTATGCTCAATCTTATAAAAGTACATTACAAAAATGACAGTATTTTATATATTTCCTCATCAGTGTACTGTTTGTTGCTTACTACAATCATTCAATATGGATCTAATTAATACATATCAACAGCTATAAAGATATGTGAAAAAACATAGTACTATTTTATCAAATCTTGTATTTTCTCCTTAAAGTAAATCTTCAAAACCTAACTTCTAGCATCTAATTATTACTAACACCCATGAGGTCATGTCCTCTGCCTTCATTAACAATTAATAAAAAAGTCTACGGTTTACGAACTCCACAGTAATTATTCTTTACATTCTTTCTTGTCTTATAATTATATAAATTTACACCAGTTAGTTTCTTTAATAATTTCTTCTTCTTCTTCAGGTGTCAAATCGTTAGTTATATGAAATATTTATCTGATTTCTTCTACTGTCAATTTTTTAATAATATTGGCAAACATTTTGATTCCTTTGTCAGTTAGATCTTTAATATTTAAGTAATCAGCCACCAAAATTATTGGTAACAATGTATCTTGTTCAAAAAAATCAAAATCCCATTTTGAAAATGACATTATAGAACTATCATTATTATTGTGATGGTAACCACACCATTCAATTTTTTTTTTTAAATAATAGTGTTTACATTTGGAAGAGGAATAGCTTCATCATTGGTATCATCACTCAAATCATTTAAAATGGTTTTTATAACACCACTCTGTCTGATAATATCATATTCTACTTCAAAAATATCACCATCACTACTTTGCAGTTTTATGATTGAATAAGGAGGAGGAGGATGATGTGGTAGAGAGGAATAAGAACTTGTTGCCATTATTTATTTCAGACTTTCTTGACTCAGTTGTAGAAGAGAAATACCCCAAATGAGGGATTTCATAAAATCTGAGGGTTGAAATGAATCGTGTTGTAGTTCTTGGTTGATCGGTAAATGCTTTGAGTGAAAGACTGCAACAGAAAATGTATTTTCATTAAGATGAGACTTGGGAAAATATTGAATGATATAATGAGAACCGAGAAGTTTTAGACTTGCTTCTTTATCATTAAGATATTTTTTACTTTTATTTACTAATTGATGTGGATCCCACTTACCCTTTAGATTTTTAGATTGAAGCTGAGAAGAAGGTATCACCAATATGGGTTCTAAGAGCAAAAAGAGAATAGATGACCAATGATAAGCTACTACTAAACCACTGTCAGCAAGACTGAAGATACTAATAGGGTGGGGTAAATTAAAAACAGGTGGTATTTTAGGTTTTAGCATTGTAGTTGCAATCCAACCTGGATTGGTAACAATTTCAGAAAAATAAGAAATCGAAGTTGGAATAACCCAAGTGCATGGCAAGTCACTGGTGAAAAATGATAAAGATACTATACTTTTCTTTCGTGTCTCAGTATCATAACCTAAGAGCAAGAGTCCTGGTAATTGGCGTAGTCGGCATCTTCCTGCTACATATTCATTATGATTATGGTTTTTATCATTAGAGAGTGAATTATATATATGGCTACAATATTTGAGAAACATGGTAACAATTTGATAAAATCCTTTATTGTCATGTAGTGGAAGGTAATAATATTCATCAAATTTTGAATTATTCTCTGAGGAATTATTAATACTCCACGACCAACTTTCATAGGAAAAAGGCATGTAACTGAAAGCACATTCTTTTAAGGAATTAACTTCTTTGTGACATATAAACATTCTATATTTTTTTTTATATTTCTGATCTTTGGGTAACAAAATAACAAATAAAACAGCTATATATTTTATTATGTTATATTTATACAATTACAAAATGGGCTTTTGATCATCCATCACATTATCACCTATATAATATATGCTTTAGTTATGTTTAAAATTAAAAATAGAACATATAACTACATACATAATGAATCAAGTAACCCTAAACAAAACAATGAACACTCTGACATTGTTTGTTTTTTAATATCCCTAACTATTTTCAAAATAATTTGTTTTTCTTCTTCTGTATAATTAGCAAGTGTTTTTTTAGAGAACTTGGCTAAATTTCCAAGGGAAACAACATTTATTTGACCATTATATTTATGGTTACATTTATATACCATCTGATTAAGTAAACTCATATAAAGCCAAGAATTAGACATTTCTTGTTTAATCCCATTTACAATTTGAGGATAATACTTAATCTCTTTTTTGTGGTCTTTTACAAATTGAAAACTGGATGCATGCCAAGACATTTTATGTAGATTCTGTAGTGTGTAAGCTAAAGATGCTACAAGTGATAATTTATTTAATTCATATGCACCAATAATATTGGGGTGTAAGAAAAAATAATCTAGTTCGTTATTCATCTTTTGATAAATTTCTTGGCATAGATGTCGTTGGTAACTTATCATTTCAAAATGTATTTGAATTTTGACTTTATTCCATAAAAAATTTGTAAATTCCTCAACCTTAATAAAAACTTTTTTATCCGTTTCAGTTGTTTGGTCTTTTATACAAAGAATAAATTTTAAATCAGCATCATTTATATATTTTTCTTGAATGGCTTTTGTTAACAACAAATCTTCAATTTCTTTTTGGACATAAGTTGGAATAAGTGGGGTAGCACATAACTCCCATACCATATCTCTAATACACATATCAAAATTGATATATCCTTTAAATCTGGTGTAAGAAACATAGAAGTAAAATTATCTATTTCAGAATTAGGTATTATTTCATATATTTCAACCATTTTTGTTACTTATTCTTCAGCTCCTCTTTGTGTTAATGGTTCATATACATACTTCTTTTATACTATATACTACCCATCTAATAATATAAATCTCTATGACTTTCAAAATATCCAATTTCTCATATAAATTAATTATCCCATATCATATTTAGGATCTTAATTCTTTTTTCTCTCTTTCCAAAATATACAATTTCTCATTTACACTATTCAATATCGTATTTACAATCTTAATGTTTTTTTCTCTATGACTTTCCATAACAATATCCAATCTTTTATTTATAAAATCCCACCTCTTATTTAGGATCCTAATTCTTCTGTCTACAATAGCAAATTGTCTTGATATAACTTCATCATGTAAACAACAACACCCAATATATTTTTCTTTTACTTGGATATTTGGGGGATTAATCTTTTCTATAAAATTTCCAGATTTTGGTTTAACTTTTTCATTTAATTCTTGATTTTGTTCTTTAGAAAACATCCGTTTTCGCTTCTTGCCCTTTTTAAGTTGGTTACACTTTTGCGGGGCTCTAGATTTTGTTCTTTAGAAGACTTCTTCCCGTCTTCTTGGGACGTCTGTCGGTCTTCAATGGGGCCTCCTGTCCTTCTTAAGTTGGTTACACTTTTCCGGGGCTCTAGATTTTGTTCTTTAGAAGACTTCTTCCCGTCTTCTTGGGCCGTCTGTCGGTCTTCAATGGGGCCTCCTGTCCTTTTTAAGTTGGTTACACTTTTCCGGGGCTCTAGATTTTGTTCTTTAGAAGACTTCTTCCCGTCTTCTTGGGCCTCTGTCGGTCTTCAATGGGGCCTCCTGTCCTTCTTAAGTTGGTTACACTTTTCCGGGGCTCTAGATTTTGTTCTTTAGAAAACTTCTTCCCATCTTCTTGGGCCGTCTGTTGTCCTTTAATGGGGCCTCTACCTGTCTCTACACGTTCTTTTCCTTTCTCATTCAATTTTCTACCTGTTTCTTTGTCGATTTTTTCTAACTGTTTACATTTTTGTACCCATTTTTTCGATTTTAAAACAAAGTTTTTTTTTTTTTAAATTTGTCCATTTTCACATGTTTCTTCTGGAGGTGGTTATTATTTCATTCACCCGATGATTCTGGAAATGAAGCATTAATTTAAAAATATAATTTATATATTTTTCATCAACTATTATATAAGAACTTACAAAAGCTTATTTTTTATACAATATTATGGGTCTTCATTTCTTCAACAAATGTTTAACTAATACCAAGATAATGTTAACTGTTCAAAATGACAAAGAGCTAAATCAATATTTAAAGAAATTCTTTCCTTCAGGTCTTAACCATTTAAAATATATTGGGATTGATGGTTCCGTTTTTTTCCATGCACATACCATAAAAGGGAAACAAGTTGGAACAATTGATATTAATGCTACAGACCAAAAAGTATGTAATATAATTTGTGCCTATTGTGATATTCTCATGAATTTACTAAGTAACAATAACACCGATGATGATGATGATAATAATAATAATAATAATAATAGTAATACTAATACTAATACTAATACTAATAATAAGGGAAGAACTTGTAATAATATGATAATACAATTTATTATGGATGGAAAGTCTCTCTTTACAAAAAATCGTAGCAATCAACGAAAATCTGACCCCTTTTCCATTCTTTCTCCCCATGAAAAATTATCCTTAGAAAAATGTACAATTGTAATGATAAAAAAAAAAAATGGACATTCAACATCCTAATATCATATTTCTATTATCAACTGAATCATTACCTTTTCATCAACGAAATGAGGGTGAAATAAGTCTATTTCGTTTTATTAATAAAATTTTAAATAAAAATTCCTGTTACATAATTATAAATAATGACTCTGATATATCAGCAATGTACATTCTTCGAGAGGATGATCGTGTTATGTTGGTTATCCCACCATATAATGGACAATCATACATTGGATTAAACAATTATAATCATATTATGGTTAAATTAAATATAAATTCTCAACAATTATTTAGTTTAACAGTATTGTATTTTATATTTTTTGGAAGTGACTATAATTTAGCTCTCATATCTTGTTGGACAATCAGTAAACATGAAATTTTAAAAAACGCCATTTTACATGAAGAAACAGATCTTGTTTCAATTTTTAATCAAATGAAAAGATGTCGTTCAACTAAAAATGAAGCAATCATATGGCAGGAGTGGGGGGATTCTGTAGCATACCAAGACTATTTATTTCTTTTTGAATTAATTGTATATGAAGCAGTTCATAGTGCCCGATATTATAAATCATTAGGGCAAAGTAATCCATCATCATTAAATTTATATTCAAATAATCACATAAAAGTTTTAACTAAAACTATAAAATTAATTAAATAATAAGTAATTATTTATTACCTGTTAAAAACCTTAAGACAATTATTGTATTGAGTAGTAATATTTGTTCCAAATTCATCCTGAGGATTGAAATTCACATATATTCTAGGCTTTATTACAATGGGTTGTCTATGCTGATTAATTATATAGGCATGTCTCTTTTCGCGACTTACATTTTTATAGTAACTGGGTAAAATATCTTGAAGTTTACAAAAATTTAACTGGGATAAGTTGATCGTATTAGAGTATTTTAATTGGGAATTATGAACAATAGCAGTTTTAAATAAATGTTTGGCTTCCATCCATCAGATAAATTTGTAAATGCCCATAATATGATCTTGATTTTATCTTTAGCTTTAGGAACACATTTCCATTCATTACACCATACATCATTAATCATTAGACTTGTTATAATATAATGCAAAATATCAATAATTAATCTTTCATTACACACAATGAAAACTGGGCGTTGAATTATGGAAAAAACATTGTGTTCAGTAGCAATGGTTTTAGCAGCAAACAATAGGCATTCAATCACCTCATAACCAGCAATAAAACCTGGCGAAGAGTACTGGTTGGAACATTTTTCTATAATTTTTTTATCATTCGAATTATATATGGCAAGTTTTACAATTCGACAATAATTTCCAGTTTTCTTGTTCTGCAGACTCATACCAACTCCCTTGTTAGATATGTAGAATATGCTTTCTTGATCATCTACAGGGACATTTACATTTGTCTCATGTAATGAATATTCAACATATATATACATATCATGGGCCATGAATGGAAGATTAATTTTTTGTCTTTTCAATACATCTGCCATTTTAGGAAGATTGTAGTGGTGGGGAGGATTGGGATGTTTGCTGCTGTGGTGATGACTGAGAGGTGAATGGTAATTGGGTATTGGGAGATTGTGGTATATAAGGATTTTGATGAGTATGGGTGGGGTTGACAGTGGGAGGGGGAGGGGGAGGGGGAGGGGGAGGGGGAGGGGGAGGGGGAGGAGGAGGAGGAGGAGGAGGAGGAGGAGAAGAGGTAACAACACTTGTTGGAGGAGGATGGGAATGATAATAACAGTAAGGAGAAGTGGGGGTATATTGACACTGACATTGATAATAAGAACTAGGGAATTGTTGATGGGGTGAATAATGGAATGAAGAGTGTGTATGTAGGGGCAGTTGGGTTGGTGGTGGTGGAGGTGGTTGTGCATATATTATGGGTGGGATTGTTTGTGCAGAATTTGTAAGATTTTTTAGTTTTTCATCAAATAATTTACTGATTTCTTCAGCCCTCTTTGTTGATTCTTTTAAATGAGTTTCTTCATTTAGATGCTGACAATTTTTAATGTAATCTTCAATTATATTTAAAATAACTTCATTCTCTACATTTTTAGTCCATTCTAAAGCTGGTCTGGCAGGGAAAACAGGAAGACTAATCAATAGCTGTGTCAAAGAATTAATAAGAGATTCTAGAGTTTCTTTGGTAACATAATTTAATGTATCATTATCTGTGAGAATGGGTAAATTTCCCAGAATTAACGTAGTATTTAAAAATTTTGTAATGTCATCAGTAGAATTGATAGGAAACTGTAAAGGGTTAGTAATCATATCATTCCCAACAACTTTAAAATTTATTAGATTATTAGAAGAACTATTCATGTTTTGCATAAGATTTTTTATTATGATAAATAATATAAAAGGTATTTATCAAGACTATAAGTTCTAATTATTCCAGCTGTCCTGAATTGAGCTCGGACCGGGGTATCTCATAATCATGGCAGATGATACTAAATCCACCCTTATTACTTCTCCAACTGAATTAATAGACAGACTAGGAAAAGAAATTATTTATTATGCTGACAATTGTTTTTTGGACATACACCAAGTTAAGATTTACAGTTTGTGTATGGGTTCCAATTGTGTGCAAATTAAGGATGATATTCGTCTAACTGCAAATGCGGTATCCCCTAGCTTGATATATGATCCAATGGAGCATGAGGATGAGGAATATGGTTATTTGGAATCTGAATTTCGCAATGCCCATATTATACTTCTTTGTAATCTAAGTGAATCAATACTAAATTCTATTTTGACAGGTTCTCTAACATTGAAAGATGTTAGAAAAACATTGCTTATATATAAGTTTGATAAGACTTTGTTGGATTTTGATGTTAGCCACATGGATGAAATAATTAAGGAACATCCCATTTCCTATAATCGAATTCCATATACCTATTTGGATTACTCATTCAATGGAACATCAATAAAAGAGGTTTTGGGAATACAAAACTCCCCTGAAAATATTTCTAAAGACCACCACCATAGAGGGTCATTGGTTTTGGATAAATTCAAAACTATTGTCAGTTTGTTTAATAAACACAAAAACCGAGAGGGCACTTTGACAGTTATTACTGGTTTAATGATCTCAGGAAAATTGTCTCGACTTTTGCAACTTACTCAAACACATTGCAGAGAAAATGAAAATAAAACCATTTTGATTTTGCCTAGATGTGTACAATTAAAACAAATAAAATGTCGATCAATAATTCCGACTGAAATCCAAATCCGGAGTGAAACTTACTTAGATTATAAAGACTATATTCTTCACTTTGATACTATTTTTATCGACGATGCTCATTTTTTTTATCCAGAAAATTTAACTGAATTTGTTCATGTATATCAAGGTTGTGGAATCGATGTGATAATTGCAGGACTTAGTGTATCATCATTTAGAAATGATACATTTAAAGGTTTTGTTTTTTTAGTGTCTCAGGCTAATAAAATAGAATTACAAACAACATCCTGTACTCTATGTAATTATCGTACAGCCAAGATATCATTTCGGTTTAATTGGCGTAAACCAAGTAATTTTGTGGGTGATCATCGTAAGTATTTAAGTGTGTGTTCTCCTTGTATGATTGAATTAGCACCATACTTTCTATGTCTTGGAAAAAGTAATTTTGACAAAAGTGATTTGGATAAAATGTGTGGTACTATTTTATAATTATTTATATATGTTTCTATTATATATACAGTTTGAAAATTGTTATTATCAAATGACACATCCCAACATTAAAGAATTTATAAACCGGGTTAAAACAGATGGACATATATATATATATATATATATATATATATATATATATATATATATATATATATATATATATATATATATATATATATATAAACAAAATAATTAAAATTAAGCATAAAAATGAACTCACTGTAGATCTTAAATATGATAAAGAAAATGGAATTTTTCTTGATGATGACAGTATAGTCTATTTCCCAGAAGTACACTATGAAAATATTAATTCACAAATAATTAGAGGAAAAATTAATCAGGTTCCATTATTTAGCCACCGTCCACAATTTATTTCACAAAAGAGAAAGAATGAAGATAATACTGAAACTCCTCCGAAAAGGCAGGAATCTTTATAATAAAGATGATTATAACTGAAATAGTTTATCCGGATTCCATCTTTCGATATTAAATTTATCACACTCCAAATTTTGAAAAAAATAAAGTCCATTTTCCCCTTCAACTATTTTTGTTGATATTGTAAACAACATTTTGTTGTACATGTCGCTAATATATTGACCTCTAAATTTTACAATAAACATTAAATGGCATAAACTATTGTAAACGTTTTTGTTGAGGGACAGAATAAGATTATTTATCAGAATGTTAATTTTATCTTGACTCTTACAAATATACTTAAATGTTTGCATATTTTTGTTTTGAAACATTTAAAAAAAATTCACATCATCTCTAGTTACTACTTTTAAAGATGTAACACTAAAAATGTTATAAATATTGTAAAAATAATACATAGAAATACAATAAAGACTTAAAACATAAATGAAATATTTTAAAATAACGTTATTAATATTACTACTATTATCAACCAACATTTTCATTACATTTACAAAATATAATTTAATTATATTATCCTCTTCAAACATGAGGTAGCTATTTACAATCTTATTAAATCTCTTACTACTGAAGTTATTGATTTCTAAAAGATTATTAACATCAACATCATTTAGACTGATACTACTACTGATGCTACTATCACTATTATTAGATGCTTCCTGGTTTATAGGTCGAAATACTTCATTAAAATATATAGAAAGGGGAGGTGGCGTTGTTGGCTGTTTGTCATCTGATTGTCTTTCCATTTCTTCAATGTACTTTATTAATTCGTAGTCACAGGGGTATATTTCCTGGCACGTGAGTCTATCTATAGTCACAGGGATATATTTATATTCCCTGGCCTGTGGGTATAGTAGTCACAGGGGAATTTTGGGGATTTCCCGGCGTCGCAGTTATCGTAGTCAAAAGGGGTAGTGGGGCAGGGTGTTGGACCATGCACAGCGTGTGGCTCTAAGGAGATCAATGTGTTAAAGGTCAAATCCAGTCGAGAGAGAGAGAGATTAAGTATTAACCACATACGTAATATATAATATACCTGGATGAGCAATAGGTTGCCGGGGGTCAATTAAATCATGATAATCAGGTGGAACTACATTAGGTACAACCTCACCTGGGTTCCTAAATTGTCCACGTGTATCTAGTCGAACTATATGACCTGGTTGAGTGAGCATAGTTAAACCAAAATACCACCCCTCAGTTACTCCCAAGGGATTAAGGGTAGTAAGTTCATGCCAAATACTCTCTGAGTAAAAGCTGAATACAATTGGATGGCCCCAAATAGCATTAGATAGTCGACGATCGTCAGTCGTCTCATAAAAATGCTTGTCTTCATATCTGGGACTAACCGCTAATCGATAGATATACAGGGGATAAGTTTCCTGCCGGCGCCTATAATGATTAATCAATTTTGTCTTATGAACAACAGGCCAGTCATCTCCTCGTTCATCATGTCTCAAACGCCATAGTTTTTGGTGTGGATCAGCTTTAATGTGACGATTCATCCAATCACAGGCATTTACCTTTGCTATTGCCGGTTGATCTATAATAAATTCAACATCACTTTTTAATGTTGATTTGGCTTTAGACATCAGGGGTTGGAAAAGGGGTTCGAGTTTATAGTAAGTGTGCATTTGTAAAGGTTTGCCACCATTCTCTAGTGTATAGTAAGCCAAATCAACTCGATGTGGGTCCATTGTGTTATGACCAATTTTCACACAGGCATTACTAATCAAATTTTTTTCACGAAACAGGCCAACTAATGAAGGAATTAAAACCTCAACATAACCACTGAAATAGTCACATGAGCAACCATATCCTTCTACATATTTATTAATTTCATTGTAATTATTTTCATTTAACGCGTCGTACACGCAAGGTGCCTTGGTATCAGATGGAACATTTGTTCTATATAAAGCATTAGTAGTTGTGGTGGTCGTGGTGGTGGTGGTGGTTATGGTTATGTCTAGAGAGGAAGAATTATTATTAGGTGAACATGGATACAAGAAGGTTCCATTCCTTCTATATTCGGTACTGTTTCAGGAACAGAACATTCTACACATATGCCTTCTTTGACTGGATTAAATTTAGATATGTCTACAATATTCAGATCATGAATCCATCCAACTTTTTTGCATCCGTTATCTATAGTAAGTTTGGACGTGGATTGATCACAATGTTTTCCACTAAATAATCCATGAGTTGTACATTCACATGTGAAATTGTAATCTTGCCATATTAATTTACCTAATGTGGTTGAACATACTGGAACTGTAGGTATTATTAGGGGATTAGTAGGAGATATTTCAAACCAATATCCATCCTGCCAGGAGGCACTAGCTGGCAATATTTCATTACCTTCTTTAGAATATAAAGGATAAGGTAAAAATATACAACACTGATTTAGTTTCATACCTTCCCACACTTTACAGGCTTGATGATGATTGTCATCCTGATGATGTCCATATGTTGATAAAATTAATAATGGATTATTATCTAATGCATCATCATCGCTTTCAGCCTGATCAATATACCATTCTAATGAAGATATATTTTTTTGTCTTGTTATACCATAGTGAAATAACTTTCTTTTTCTTTGTATCACCTCACCTCCTATAATTATTGTACATATAAATAAGTAAATTATTATAAGAAAATAAATAATAGTTATCATTTTTATTTATTTCCTTTCATTGTCATATAATGTTCACTTGGTGAATCATAAATAGAATTCTCATTCATATATATAGTGGCTGAAGGCAGAGGATGAAAAGAGGTGAAGAAGAAAAAGAAGAAGAAAAAGAAGAAGGAGGAGGAGGAGGAGGGAGAGGGGGTAAAGGAGGATAGGGGGGAAGATTAGGGGGTAGAGGAGGATAGGGGGGAAGATTAGGGGGTAATGAAAAGGATGACATTATTAATGGGGTGGATTCTGGTTGTGTATTACTACTAGTTGTTAAAGTCATAGTGTTAACTGGAGTTGTTGTACTAGTAGTAGAAGTAGTAGTAGTAGTAGTAGTAGTAGTAGTAGTAGTAGTAGTAGCATTACAATAGTGTTTATAACAATAATGACATAAACAAATGGTTATAATAATATATATAATTAATATGGATATAAGGCATATACATAAAATAATAAAATATTGATTTATTATTGACAAATAATATAAGTCTATTAAATGTAGTTGACTATTGGGATTATTATTGTTCTCAATGATTTTTTTCAGGAAATTAGTAGATTGATGTGTATTCATTAGTATCTTATTTAGATGTGAAAATACCTTATTATAATTATAATATAATCTTAATCCATCAGATGATGTTTCTGAAAAATTTGAAAAGGCATTGCATGCCCTATTCAATTCTAATAAACTAACACCCGGATATAATATATGTTGTTGATATAAGCGATGACTAATATTACCACCACATAATATGTTTAATTTTAAGATATTATTAATAGAATAAATCCAAATTCCAGGTACAATAGGTATAAATATAGGATTGAATTTTTGAGTTAATTTATAATTACATTATTCTAAAATAGCCTCACCAGATTGATTAAAAGCAGCACTAATACAATTGTGAGATTTGTGTGAATTTAAATTCAAATATGAAAAACTAATGATGACTAAGGTACTATTAATAACATCAAAGTTTTCCTTTGACATTACCATATACCACTATTCACTTTCAATTTGTAATACCATTAAGTACTTGTTATCTTCAACTTCTAAAGATGCACTCCATTTTTCGTTAACATTTGTATAAACTGGTATTACTGAATACAAAAATCCATGATTAGGTGGAATATTGGTGGTAACTATGGGAAAATAAACTACTAATATAAACCTGTTATCAGTATAATATACTGACACCTGGCAGAGTTTATAATAAATTGACATTAAATCATCAATTGATGAATCATTAAAGATCAATTTTTTTCGATTTCGAATCTGAATTAAGTCATTTCCAAATGGTAAACGATTGAAAATATATCTTGAGAGTATTCCTGTAGAATACATTAAATCTAATTCTACTTCTGTGTGTTCAATGTCTGATATAATTGTATTTATGGTACTATGTATAAAACTGATATATACACACAATTCTCTACTATTTAATTCTGTTTTGTTAATTGAATTTAACATTTCAATTGTTTCCTTGAAAAAAATAATTTGTTCAGAAATAATTTCTTTATGTGGATATTTCCATACAAAATGATCATTGGATATTATTGTATCAGAATTTTTTAACAATTTATATTTTTTTATAAGTTCTTGTTGTCGATTAATAATTCGAATAAGTTTATAAATTCCATTAAATGTTTCAAAAGGACATTTTTGCTTACAACTATTCAAAAGAGTTAAAAATTGATTGAAAATGTTTTCATAATTTGTAAAGTTGAAGCTATAGAACAGTCTTTCCTGTGAATCTACTAACAATGTTTTATACTGGCAGGCAAAAACAACACCAGGTTTGATAATAACTTCAAGTTCATTGCTATCCACACTCCCTGATGCTATTAAAATTATTATTAATGTTAACATTTTTTTAAACATTTTTTTTTTTTTTTTATTTTTTTTTTTTACATAAAAAAATGGATATGAATTTTAACTGGCATAAAAAACCATCAAATGATTTGTAGCCTCTCCACCTAGTTCACAAATCGTATTTCAGTATAAAGACGAAGATGATGTCCATAAAACATGTACACTTTCAATTAAAGAAACACTCAATACTCCTGGAGGGGATGTAATTATAACTTGGGCCAATCGTAATTACATTAGTGACCTATTCAAGCTAAAATTAAAATCAATAACTTCTTTGGAATCAACTTTTACGGAGCACCAACAAAAGGAAGAAGATACACGTATTGTGGGATGTCTTCCAGTGGTTCTTCTAGATATATCTACAACAGAAAATAATCTTATTCTAGATCCCTGTAGATTAACTAATTGGTTTATTCAAATCATAAGTCGAGTGATCCCCATTGAAACTATCCTTCCACCAGAATTAGTCAGGGAAGTTAACATGACGTTTTATATACGTGATACTAACATTTTTCATCCTAGACATGGTGTGATGACTAACATTCCAGATCTTATATTTTCCGCTCTCAATACACTGGAAACTGAAAATATATGGGAATTAGGCGATAATGGAGAGAAATTAAGCCATGAATTGCTATCAATATCATGTATATTTAAACTCTTGATTCCCAAATTACAAAGTATATTTATTTCTTCACACAGAAAAAGAAATATTTCTGGTAAGATAAAAAGTGGAAAATTCAAAATGTCTCCTGAATTCCAAAAATACTTCATGAAAATAATTTATTAAATAAAATTGAAAAGTGGTCAGAAAATTCTCTTAAATTTATATCTGACAAACTTCGTGAATATTCCGTATTTTTTCTAAATAAACTGGGCGATGTAAATGATACAAATATATGGGCAGTTAAAGAATTTATAAATGTTGCTCAAAAATCTAAAACCATCCCAATCTATTTTAATGAAAATATTACTTTCCGCATTATGATTCATGCCATTGGTGAAATATTTCATTCTCTCTTTACAGATATATTGCCAAACGAGTCAATGGAATCAGCAATTCATGGCGCACTATATCACATGGTTTATCTCCATGATTTAAAACTATTGGATACTTTTAAAAAATGTTTATATATTCCTATTTTATACCGCCTAATATATTCTTGCTATAAAATTAATTCACCATTCATAAAACCATCACTTGCATATTTATCTGAGAACCATAGTGATATATATCACAGTCCATTAGAATATCAAAATAAAAATCCTTTATGGCAAGGAAATGAGAACACTGACCTGATCGCGTGGATGGAGATCAACTGTGAATCAAGTGTTGATCGGCTCTGTCTCATTGCCTCACAGAGCGAGAAATATCTGAATGATGAAAAGTTTATGGATGCTTTATATTGGACAGTTTATGACATACGAGGACAAGCTTTAGACTATTATATAATTTTCCTCTTAATTGTATACAAAAATAGCTTATCCCTCAGAAATATAAAGTTAGGCAATACCATGAGCAAAGAAAATACAACACTAAACTGTAAAAATCTAGTATCTCCTTTTTTCCGTATATTTGTATGTTTTTATGATTATATACAAAATATTTCACCTCATCTCATTACGGTGGATATATTAAATAGTTCCGAATTTGGAGAATTGCCACAATACCGTCACATTATCATTACAGCATTAAGCGACTTTTTTAAGGGAAACGAAGATATATTTTCGTCACTATTAAAAGATGAAAACACAAATTTAAAAAATAATTCACAAGCACAAAAATATTGGGATGACATTAACAACCCATACCCACAGTTTCACTGTAAAAAAAAAACATATTGACATATATCACAGTCGTGTTATATTATATAAAAAAAAAATCTGTTATGGTAAGGAAATGAGAACACTGACCTGGTTGCGTGGATGGAGAGGAACTGTAAAGAATGTGTGGAGGGGCTCTGTCTTGTATATAGACTGACAGGAAACTGTCATCATCTCATTGAATCCCGTTTTCTATTTGAGTCCTCCTCTCTCCCTCTCTCTCTCCTTTTCTCTCTCTCTCTCTCCTTTCTCTCTCTCTCTCTCTCTCTCTCTCTCTCTCTCTCTCTCTCTCTCTCTCTCTCTCTCTCTCTCTCTCTCTCTCTCTCTCTCTCTCTCTCTCTCTCTCTTTCTCTCTCTCTCTCTCTCTCTCTCCTTTTCTCTCTCTCTTTCTCATTCTCTCTCTCTCTCTCTCTCTCTCTCTCTCTCTCTCTCTCTCTCTCTCTCTCTCTCTCTCTCTCTCTCTCTCTCTCTCTCTCTCTCTCTCATTCTTCTTTTCTTTTCTTTTCTTTTCTTCCACTCAAATTAAACTAAATTATAAAATATCTTCCAGACAGTCAGCAGCGAGAATTCCACGTGGTGTATAAATTCTACCGTCATAACCACAAATAAGTAAACAAGTACAATACAATAGTTTTATATATGCATATCCATATAGAGCTATGTCTTTATTAGATGCATCACGTGACAGTTGGGCCATTTTAATAAAGCTTAGACGGTTCATTTCTTCAAGAAAACTTTGATGAGCTCGTTCATTTATTTTGCCGACAATCTGCCATAAATGATCGATTGAAAAACGAGATAATTCTGACTGAATCATACATTTTATAGTATTATTATTACTTACACTAGGAAATATTTTTTCAACAAAATCAACATAGGATGGTGTAGGTTGACGAATAAACTGTAGCAAATCATTATGAGATATCGAAAAAACTTTTTGAGTTTTAGTTATTTTATGACAAATCTTTCTAAGATGAATGAATATATCATATGCTCTCGAGGAAGATTCAGTTATAGCTAAACGATACAGAGCTCCATGAATTTCATTTCTATTAAGACCATATAGGTAATATAACATTAAAATTTCATCATGATCAAAAGCTAAACGTAGACGACCTGGTAAGACAAAATTTGTACGAGGATGGAAAAGAATAACGGCTTCAGCTTCAGAAACCACATTATGACTTACTGGAATAACTTGCATGGCATCACCATCGAAGTCGGCATGATTACCATGCACAATGCTAGTGGGGATAGCCATGACTGGATAGATCCAAAAAGCTTTCACCCAATGCAAGGTAAAATTTCTATCATCAAGTGTAGGATAACGGTGGGCAAGAACATAACGTGGACAATCTAGTCGTCTCCATACACTAATAGGAAGAATTCATTCATCTGGTTCAAGTTCATTACAGGGGGTAATAATGACGCGGGCTGAACCAATGTATCGTTTATTGTGTCCATGTTGACGTATAGAAGAAAATTTACCACTTTTCATTCGACTCAACACTGATCCATAACTCGTTTTAACTTTACTCATATTTACACTAGGATCTGAAATAAGTTTTTTGTAAAACAGCAATGATCGTTGATGATTCATAAGGAAGGCTAAAGGTGGAATTAACCGGTGAATTCCATTCGATAACTTTATATGCACACTATAATTGAGTTCATTAGGATCATTTCTTAATTCAATTTGTGATTGGGTTGTAAGTCGCTCAAATAATATTCTTGGGTTTCTAAAGAGGAATTTATCATGAGTGTTATTATTATCTGCTTTTGATGAGCTATTTCCTTGCCAAATATGATTAAGGTAAATTCTAAATTCAGCATATGAATGTTCATATTTTGTTTGACACGCTTTTCATTGCCATCCACCTGTTGTTGGACGAAAAATACGGTTTCTCACTTTAAGATAACGAAAAATAGCATTAGAAAGACCCTGGACTGAATTTGCATTTGGGAATACACTTGATAATAATTCTTCATGGGGTTTGAAAATTAAATGACATTGAGAGCACTTTATAAAACGAGGATAACTATCATTTAAGTTTCTAGTTAAAACTTTATAATTACTCATGTAACGTTTAAATTTATTTCGATCAATACAAATTACATAATTTACAAAGTAACAACTAGGACAGATTGACTGACTAAATGCTATGAAATATTTTAGATCTGTCTTAACCAGTTGGTTTGTTAATTTAGATATTCGTATACACTTACACGATATATTTTCATTTCCAATATTTTGTTTTCCTTTTATGTTGCTTTCAAAATTAGTAGATTTGGATTTAATGTTACAAATATTTAATACAATGTCATCGTAAGTTTCTAATGAAATTGTTAAGGGTTTTATTGTATAATATGATTGTTGTTTTTGTCCCAATTGGAAAACTTTTTTACCCATGAAAGCTTTTTCGATATTTAATGATGTATTTTTATATCCCCTAATAGGCATTAACCATTAGTAAGAGGTCATTATAGTGAAAGAGTGTTAGTATTTATGAAAAAATATTACATCGCGTTCCTATATAAAGTACAGTACCCTTCCTTCTGATATTATTTATTCTCTGACTCACAAACCTTACAATGGTTAGGAAGAATCCCACTCAAACTAAAGCTTCAGCATCAGTTATGGACATAGCAGCAATTGCTAATCAACCTGAAGTGGTTGAATTAACTAACAAGAAACAATCACGCAAAAGGAAATCACAATCTCCTAAGGCTCTATATCGTAATTTAATGATTATTAATGAAGAACAGGAAGACGAAAAATATTTAATTACATACAATTCAGGTCCTGACAATAGGTCCGGCTGAGGCTGACACCTGATCAGATTAATGTACCCCGTTATAGTACAACGAAACATAGGATAAACACTCAGAATAAACCTAAATTAAATGTGTTGGGTTGTCGACAGTTCGATCCCAACAGGGGATGATAAAAATGAGGATGCTACATGTGATAGTGAAGATAAGGATGCTGCGGGGGATGATGAAGATGAGGAAGCTGAGGGGATGGTGAAGATGACGATGCTGCGGGGATGGTGAAGATGAGGATGCTACAGTGATGGTGAAGATGAGGATGCTTTGTGGATGACGAAGATGAGTATTCTGCGGGGATGGTGAAGATGAGGATGCTATGGGGATGGTGAAAATGAGGATGCTACATGTAATAGTGAAGATAAGAAGGTTGCGGGGGATAATGAAGATGAGAAAGCTGTGAGGATGGTGAAGATGAGGATGCTGCGGGGAGGGTGAAGATGAGGATGCTGCGGGGATGGTGAAGATGCGGAAGGTACAGGGGTTGGTGAAGATGAGGTTGGTGAAGATGACGATGCTGCTTGGATGAGGATGCTGAAGATGAGGATGCTGCGAAGATGGTGAAGATGAGTATGGTACAGGGAATGGTGAAGATGAGGATGCTGCAGGGATGGTCCAGATGAAGATGCTGCAGGGATGGTGAAGATGAGGATGCTGCAGGGATGGGCAAGATGAGGATGCTGCAGGGATGGTGCAAATAACGATACTGCGGGGATGGTGAAGAAGAGGATGCTACAGGTGATGCTGAAGATGAGGATGCTGTGGGTGATGATGAAGATGAGGATGCTGTGGGAGATGATGAAGATGAGGATTCTGCGGGGATGGTGAAGATGAGGATGCTGCCAGGATGGTGAAAATGAGGATGCTACAGGTGATAGTAAAGATAAGGATGCTGCGAGGGATGATGAACATGAGGAAGCTGCGGGGATGGTGAAGATGAGAATGCTTTGGGGATGGTGAAGATGAGGATGCGGCGGGAATGGTAAAGATGAGGATGCTGCTTGGATGGTGAAGATAAGGATGCAGCGGGGATGGTGAAAATGAGGATGTTGCGGGGATCGTGAAGATGAGGATGCTGCGGGGATGGTGAAGATAACGATGATGTGGGGATGGTGAAGATGAGGATACTGCGAAGATGATGAAGATGAGGATGCTTAAGGGGATGTTGAAGATGAAGATGCTGCAGGGATGGTGATTATTATGATTAAGATTATTATTACTAACCACCATAATAAGATTATTATTATGGTGGTTAGCTGCGGGAATTTTGAAGATGAGGGTGTTGGTGGGGGATTGTGAAGATGAGAATGCTACAGGCATAGTGAAGATGAGGATGCTGCAGGGATAGTGAAGATGAAGATGCTGATGGGATGGTAAAGATGAGGATGCTGTGGTGATGGTGAAGATGAGGATGCTACGAAGTTTGTGAAGACAAGGATGCAGCGGGGATGGTAAAGATAAGAATGCTGCAAGGGAGTGTGAAGATGAGGATGCTGTGGGGATGGTGAAGATTGGGATGCTGCGGGGATGGCCAATGTGACGGTGCTGTGGAGGATGGTTAAAAAGAGAATGCTACAGGTGATGCTAAAGATGAGGAGGATGCTGCGGGAGATAGTGAAGATGTGGATGCTACATGGATGGTGAAGATGAGGACGCAACGAGGATGATGAAATTGAGAATTCTGCAGGGATAGTGAAGATGAGCATGATACAGGTGAAAGTGATGATGAGGATTATGCGGAGGATGGTGAAGATTAGGATGATGCTGGGTTTGTTAAGATGAGGATGCCATGGGGATGTTGAAGATGCGGATGCTACAGGGGATAGTGAAGATGAGGATTTTGCGAGGATGGTGAAGATGACGATGCTGCTGGATTGTGAAGATGAGAATGCTGTGAGGACGGTGAAGATGAGGATGCTTCAGGGGATGGTGAAAATGAGGATGCTGCGGGGGATGGTGAAGATGACGATGCTGCAGGGATGGGCAAGATGATGATGCTACAGGTGATGTTGGAAATGACGATGATGCGGGGATGGTGAAGATGAGGATGTTGGTGGGCAATGATGAAGATGAGGATGCTGCGGAGATAGTTAAGATGAGGATGCAACGAAGATGGTGAAGATGAGGATGCAGCGGTAATGGTGAAGATGAGAATGCTGCATTGGATGGTGAATATGAGGATGCTGCATGGGATGGTGAAGATGAAAATTCTGCGGAGATGATGAACGTGAGGATCCTGCGAGGATTGTGAAGATGATGATGTTACTAGGAAGATGAAGATGAGGACGCAACGGTGATAATGAAGATGAGAATTCTGCGGGAACGGTGAAGATGAGGATGCTGTGGGGATGGTGAACCTGCGGAGACTGCAGGGATGGACCAGATGAAGATGCTGCAGGGATGGGCAAATAACGATACTGCGGGGATGGTGAAGAAAAGAATGCAACAGGTGATGCTGCGGGGATGGTGAGGATGAGGATGCTGCCAGGATGGTGAAAATGATGATGCTACAGGTGGTAATGAAGATAAAGATGCTGAGGGGGATGCTGAAGATGAGGAAGCTGGGGGGATGGTAAAGATGAGATTGCTGCGAGGATGGTAGAGATGAGGATGCTGCGGGGATGGTGATGATGAGGATGCTGCGGGGATGGTGATGATGAGGATGCTGCGGGGATGGTGAAGATGAGGATGCAGCGGAGATGGTGAAAATGAGGATCTTGCGAGGATCGTGAAGATGAGGATGCTGCGGGGATGGTGAAGATGCGAAAGGTACAGTGGATGGTGAAGATGAAGATGCTGCGGGGATGGTGAAGATAACGATGCTGTGGGGATGATGAAGATGAGGAAGCTGCGAAGATGTTGAAGATGAGGATGCTGCTGGGATGGTTATAATTTAGAAGCTGCGGGGATGTTGAGGACGAGGATGTTGGTGGAGGACGGTGAAGATGAGAATGCAGCAGAGATAGTGAAGATGTGGATACTGTGGGGATGGTGAAGGTGAGGATGCTGTAGGGAAGGTGACGATGAGGATGCTACATAGATGGTGAAGATGGGGATGCAGCGGTAATGGTGAAGATAAGAATGCTGCAGGGGATGTTGAAGATGAGGATGCTGTGGTTATGATGGAGATGAGGATGCTGCGGGAATAGTGAAGATGAGGATGCTGTGGGGAGGATGAAGATGGGATTGTTGCGGGGATGGTAAATATAAAGATGCTGCGAGGATGGTGAAGATGATGATGTTTAGAGGATGGTGAATATTAGGTTGTTGCCGGGATGGTGAAGATGAGGATGCTGCAAGGATGGTGAAGATGGGGATGCTGCAGGGGATGATGATGATGATTAGGTTTAAGGGAGGATGGTGATGATGAGGATGCTTAGGGGATGGTAAAGATTAGGATGCTGCGGGAATGGTTAAGATGAGGATGCTTCAGGGGATGGTGAAGATGAGGATGTTGTAGGGGATGGTGAAAATGACGATGCTGTGCAGATTGTGAAGATGAGGATTCTGCAGGTGATGGTGAAGATGAGGATGCTACAAGGATGGTGAAGATGAAAATGCTGCAGATATGGTGAAGATGAGGATGCTGCGGGGATAGAGAAGAAGAGGATGCAACAGATGATGCTGAAGATGAGGATGCTGCGGGGATGGTGAAGATAAGATTGCTGCGAGGATGGTGGAGATGAGGATGCTGCGTGGATGGTGATGATGAGGATTCTGTGGGGATGATGAAGATGAGGATGTTGCGAGAATCGTGAAGATGAGGACACTGCGGGGATGGTGAAGATGCGAAAGGTACAGGGGATGGTGAAGATGCGAAAGGTACAGGGGATGGTGAAGATGAGGATGCGGCGGGGATGGTGAAGATAACGATGCTGTGGGGATGGTGAAGATGAGGATGCTGCGAAGATGGTGAAGATGAGGAGGCTTCAGGGGATAGTGAAGATGAGGATGTTGTAGGGGATGGTGGAAATGACGATGCTGTTCAGATTGTGAAGATGAGGATGCTACGGGGATGGTGAAGATGAAAATGCTGCAGATATGGTGAAGATGAGGATGCTGCGGGGATGGTGAAGATGAGGATGTTGGAAGTAATGAAGATGAGGATGGTGTAAGGATGGTCAAGATGAGGATGCGGTTAGGATTGGGAAGATGAGGATGCTGTGAAAATGGCGAATATGATGATGTTGCAGAGATGGTAAAGATGATGATGCTGTGGAGATGATGAAGATGTTGATGCTTCGGAGATGGTTAAGATGAGGATGCTGCAGATATCGTGAAGATGAGGATTTTTAAGGGTGATTAAGATGAGGATGGTGTAAAGATGGTCAGGATGAGGATGCTGTTGGGATAGTGAAGATGAGGATGCTGCGAAGATGGTGAATATGAGGATGCTGTGAAGATGGTGAATATGAGGATGCTGCGGGGACGGTGAAGATGAGGATGCTGCCGGGGATGGTGTAGATGAGGATGCTGTAGGGGATAGTGAAGATGAGGTTGATATGCAGATGGTGAAAATAAGGATGATGCAGGGGATGGTGAAGATGAGGATGCTATATAGATGGTTAAGATGATGATGCTGCGAGGATGGTGCAGATGAGGATGCTGCTAGGATGGTGAAGATAATAATGCTGTACTCACCAAGTTGTGTTTGCAGGGGTTGAACTCTGGCTCTTTGGTCTCGCCTCTCAACTGTCAGTCAACAGGAGTACAGATTCCTGAGGCTATTGGGCTCTATCATATCTACAATTGAAACTGTGTATGGAGTCAGCCTTCACCACACCACTGCCTAATGTCAATGTTGCCATTTGTCAACCACTCTGACACTAAAAAAGTTCTTTCTAATACCTTTGTGGCACATTTGGGCACTCCTGTGTCTCCTTGTGCGTGTGCCTCTTGTGTTAAATAGTCTGGCTTTATCTACCCTATTAATTCCCTTCATGTCCCCCCTAACTCTTCCTTCTTCTAGCAAAATGAGGTATAATTCCCGTAGTCTTTCCTCGTAGCTCATACCTCTCAGTTCAGGTACTAGTCTGGTGGCAAATCTTTGATCCTTTTCCAGTTTAGTCTTATCCTTGATTAGATATGGACTCCATGCTGGGGCTGCATACTCCAGGAATGGCCTGACATATGTGGTATACAAATTTCTGAATGATTCTTTACACAAGTTTCTGAATGCCGTTCGTATGTAGGCCAGCCGGGCATATGCCGCTGATGTTATCCTCTGGATATAGGCTGCAAGAGACAGGTCTGGCGTGATATCAACCCCCAAGTCTTTTCTTTCTCTGACTCCTGAAGAATTTCCTCTCCCAGATGATACCTTGTATCTGGCCTCCTGCTCCCTACACCTATCTTCATTACATTACATTTGGATGGGTTAAACTCTAACAACCATTTGTTCGACCATTCCTTCAGCTTGTTTAGGTCTTCTTGAAGCCTCAAACAGTCCTCTTCTGTCTTAATCCTTCTCATAATTATGGCATCGTCCGCAAACATTGAGAGAAATAAATCTATACCCTCCGGGAGATCATTTACATATATCAGAAACAAGATAGGACCGCGTGCAGAGCCCTGTGGGACTCCACAGGTGACTTCACGCCAATCGGAGGTCTCACCCCTCACCGTAACTCTCTGCGTCGTATTGTTTAGGCACCCCTTTATCCACTGGATCACCTTTCCAGCTACATCTGCCTGTCTCTCCAGCTTATGTACTAGCCTCTTATGGATTACTGTGTCAAAGGCTTTCCAACAATCCAAGAAAATGCAGTCCACCCAGCCCTCTCTTTCTTGCTTAATCTTTGTCACCTGGTCGTAGAATTCTATTAAGCGAGTCAGGCAAGATTTACCCTCCCTGAACCCATGTTGGCGATTTGCCACGGAGTCCCTTCTCTCCAAATGTGCTACCAGTATTTTTCTCACGATCTTTTCCATCACTTTGCATGGTATACAAGTCAAAGACACTTCCCTGTAGTTCAGTGCCTCATGCCTGTCGCCCTTTTTGTATATTGGGACCACATTTGCCGTCTTCCATATTTCTGGAAGGTCTCCTATCTCAAGTGTCCTACTATACACTATGGAGAGTGGCAAGCAAAGTGCCTCTTCACTCTCTTTCAGTACCCATGGCGAGATCACGTCTGAACCAACAGCCTTTCTAACATCCAGATCCAGCAGGTGTCTTTTGACCTCCTCTCTCGAAATTTCGAACCCTTCCAAAGCCGCCTGGTTTATTTCCCTTTGGAAATAAGCACAGTGACCTCACCTTGTTCTGTTGTGAAATCCTCCTGGAACCTCTTGTTGAGTTCTTCACACACCTCTTTGTCATTCTCTGTATACCTGTTCTTGCCTGTTTTAAGTTTCACTACCTGTTCTTTTACTGTTGTTTTCTTTCTGATGTGACTGTGGAGTAGCTTTGATTCGGTCTTGGCTTTGTTTGCTATATCATTTTCATAACTTTTCTCTGCTTCTCTTCTCACCCTGACATACTCATTCCTGGTTCTCTGGTATCTCTCTCTGCTTTCTGGTGTTTTGTTATTCCGGAAGTTCCTCCACGCCCTTTTGTTCAGTTTCTTTGCTTCCATACATGCCCTATTATACCATGGATTCTTCTTTTGCTTCTCGGATTTTTCATTTTGGGCCGGGATGTATCTGCTTACTGCCTCCTGACACTTTTGGGTGACATAGTCCATCATATCTTGTACAGACTTAGCTCTGAGGTCTGTTTCCCAAGGTATTTCCCTTTGGAAGCTTCTCATCTCCTCATAATTTCCCTTTTGGTATGCCAGCCTTTTGTTTCCTAGTTCGTTTTGGGGGGATATAATTCCTAGCACTACCAGGTACTCAAAGTTCAATACACTGTGATCACTTATTCCAAAGGGTGCTTCCATCTTGACTTCCCTTATATCCCACTCATTTAGGGTAAGTATCAGATCAAGCATTGCTGGTTCATCTTCTCTCATTCTTGTTGGTTCCTTGATGTGCTGGCTTAGAAATTTTCTTGTTGCTACGTCCAGCAGCGTAGCTCTCCATGTTTCTCGTCCTCCATGTGGGTCTCTGTTCTCTCAATCTATTTTCCCATGATTGAAGTCTCACATGATTAGTAGTCCAGATCCATTTCTGCTAGCAACAGAAGCTGCTCTCCATATTATGCTAATGGTGGCCATGTTGTTCTATCATACTTCTGTCTGGTTCTTCTGTCATTTGTTGGTGGATTATACATGACTATGACTATAATTTTTTGCCCTCCAGTTGTTATTGTAACTATTATGTAGTCACTGAAACCTTCACATCCCTGAACTACCATCTCCTCAAAGTCCCAGCCTTTTCTTACCAGCAGGGCAACACCACTACCACCTCTTCCTTCTCTCTCTTTCCACATAACATAAAAGTCCTGTGGGAACACTGCATTTGTTATGGTTTTCGTTAGCTTTCTTTCTGTGAGAGCTATTATGTCTGTTTTTTCCTCTAGTACATATCCTCCAAGTTCATTTTCTTTATTTGTAATTCTATCTATGTTAGTGTACATTGCCTTGAGGCTCACTTTCTTCTGTCCCTTCTCAAATCTCCTCCTTGGTGAGTGTTCCGCTGGTGGGGGAAGCTGTGCCATGGGTGTGAGGATTTGTGAGGTGGATACCAGGGTTGCAGAGGATACTGGGATGAGGAGTAGGGGGGTCAAGTGAAAGGGAAGGGACAGGGAGGGTATGGGGTGAAAAAGGAGGGAGGACAGGAAGGAAAAGAGGGGGAAGGGGTACTCGGCAGGAGGAGGGGAGGGGTAGAAGGGTGGGGATTGGGTGTGGGGTGAGGGAGATTTGGTTGAGTATTTGAGTGGGGGCAGGGAGGTTTTGGGGTAGGTGGGTGTTACGGACCCGAGTCCAGCGTCCGAGCACTGAGCAGTGATGACCGCGCCATCTGTGGGTCAGCTCCCGAAACCCCCTCCAATTGGATGACGCCATCTAGTGAGGACGAGATTTACCGGCCACGGGGGCTGGTTTCCCGTCTTGATCAGCTAGTAACGTAGCCGCTGCTGACCTCTGGTGAGGTGACGCTTAGACAGCAACGCCATCTATGGAGTAGATAGGTGGGCGTTTGTGTCTAAGCCTGTGAGTGAGGTGCCCTAGAGTGTAACTAGTACTGATGACGTGTCTGATTACAGAGTCAACCTGGGACTGCTGAATCGGAGGGTGGGGCAGTCTACCCAAAGCAGCCTAGGTACCTCCACGTGTTTGCTGCAGAAGCTGTGAGTCACCCCCCGGATGAAGACTGTTGTGTTAGCCTGCGTGTGACGTGGCAGTTGAGGAATTGTCGTATCCGGGGCTGACTGGTGGAGAAGACTAGCCACTGGGGTGTTGTGGTGAGGAGAGTGATCTGTGAAATCACACGAGGCTCCTGCCTAGAGCAAGCAACCCTAGTATAGGTTGTGGAGTGGCCTAACCAGCGGAACCAATTGGAACCTGCCAGCTACAGGCTGGATTTAACTTGGCACACGTGAGGAACACAAATGCGAACAAGCCTGAATGGTCCCCAGGACAATATGCAACTGAAAACTCACACCCCAGAAGTGACTCGAACCCATACTCCCAGGAGCAACGCAACTGGTATGAACAAGACGCCTTAATCCACTTGACCATCACGACCGGACATAATGAGGTGATAGCCGAAGCTATTTGAACCACCCCACCGCCGGCACTCGGATAGTAATCTTGGGCATAGCATTTTACCAAATCACCTCATTCTTTGGGGCACACGTGAGGAACACAAATGCGAACAAGCCTGAATGGTCCCCAGGACAATATGCAACTGAAAATCACACCCCAGAAGTGACTCGAACCCATACTCCCAGGAGCAACGCAACTGGTATGTACAAGACGCGTTAATCCACTTGACCATCACGACCGGACATAATGAGGTGATAGCCGAAGCTATTTGAACCACCCCACCGCCGGCACTCGGATAGTAATCTTGGGCATAGCATTTAACCAAATCACCTCATTCTTTGGGGCACACGTGAGGAACACAAATGCGAACAAGCCTGAATGGTCCCCAGGACAATATGCAACTGAAAACTCACACCCCAGAAGTGACTCGAACCCTTACTCCCAGGAGCAACGCAACTGGTATGTACAGGACGCCTTAATCCACTTGACCATCACGACTGGACATAATGATGTGATAGCCGAAGCTATTTGAACCACCCCACCGCCGGCACTCGGATAGTAATCTTGGGCATAGCATTTTACCAAATCACCTCATTCTTTGGGGCACACGTGAGGAACACAAATGCGAACAAGCCTGAATGGTCCCCAGGACAATATGCAACTGAAAACTCACACCCCAGAAGTGACTCGAACCCATACTCCCAGGAGCAACGCAACTGGTATGTACAAGACGCCTTAATCCACTTGACCATCATGACCGGACATAATGAGGTGATAGCCGAAGCTATTTGAACCACCCCACCGCCGGCACTCGGATAGTAATCTTGGGCATAGCATTTTACCAAATCACCTCATTCTTTGGGGCACACGTGAGGAACACAAATGCGAACAAGCCTGAATGGTCCCCAGGACAATATGCAACTGAAAACTCACACCCCAGAAGTGACTCGAACCCATACTCCCAGGAGCAACGCAACTGGTATGTACAAGACGCCTTAATCCACTTGACCATCACGACCGGACATAATGAGGTGATAGCCGAAGCTATTTGAACCACCCCACCGCCGGCACTCGGATAGTAATCTTGGGCATAGCATTTTACCAAATCACCTCATTCTTTGGGGCACCCGTGAGGAACACAAATGCGAACAAGCCTGAATGGTCCCCAGGACAATATGCAACTGAAAACTCACACCCCAGAAGTGACTCGAACCCATACTCCCAGGAGCAAGCAACTGGTATGTACAAGACGCCTTAATCCACTTGACCATCACGACCGGACATAATGAGGTGATAGCCGAAGCTATTTGAACCACCCCACCGCCGGCACTCGGATAGTAATCTTGGGCATAGCATTTTACCAAATCACCTCATTCTTTGGGGCACACGTGAGGAACACAAATGCGAACAAGCCTGAATGGTCCCCAGGACAATATGCAACTGAAAATTCACACCCCAGAAGTGACTCGAACCCATACTCCCAGGAGCAACGCAACTGGTATGTACAAGACGCCTTAATCCACTTGACCATCACGACCGGACATAATGAGGTGATAGCCGAAGCTATTTGAACCACCCCACCGCCGGCACTCGGATAGTAATCTTGGGCATAGCATTTTACCAAATCACCTCATTCTTTGGGGCACACGTGAGGAACACAAATGCGAACAAGCCTGAATGGTCCCCAGGACAATATGCAACTGAAAACTCACACCCCTAGAAGTGACTCGAACCCTTACTCCCAGGAGCAACGCAACTGGTATGTACAAGACGCCTTAATCCACTTGACCATCACGACTGGACATAATGAGGTGATAGCCGAAGCTATTTGAACCACCCCACCGCCGGCACTCGGATAGTAATCTTGGGCATAGCATTTTACCAAATCACCTCATTCTTTGGGGCACACGTGAGGAACACAAATGCGAACAAGCCTGAATGGTCCCCAGGACAATATGCAACTGAAAACTCACACCCCAGAAGTGACTCGAACCCATACTCCCAGGAGCAACGCAACTGGTATGTACAAGACGCCTTAATCCACTTGACCATCACGACCGGACATAATGAGGTGATAGCCGAAGCTATTTGAACCACCCCACCGCCGGCACTCGGATAGTAATCTTGGGCATAGCATTTTACCAAATCACCTCATTCTTTGGGGCACACGTGAGGAACACAAATGCGAACAAGCCTGAATGGTCCCCAGGACAATATGCAACTGAAAACTCACACCCCAGAAGTGACTCGAACCCATACTCCCAGGAGCAAGCAACTGGTATGTACAAGACGCCTTAATCCACTTGACCATCACGACCGGACATAATGAGGTGATAGCCGAAGCTATTTGAACCACCCCACCGCCGGCACTCGGATAGTAATCTTGGGCATAGCCTTTTACCAAATCACCTCATTCTTTGGGGCACACGTGAGGAACACAAATGCGAACAAGCCTGAATGGTACCCAGGACAATATGCAACTGAAAACTCACACCCCAGAAGTGACTCGAACCCATACTCCCAGGAGCAACGCAACTGGTATGTACAAGACGCCTTAATCCACTTGACCATCACGACCGGACATAATGAGGTGATAGCCGAAGCTATTTGAACCACCCCACCGCCGGCACTCGGATAGTAATATTGGGCATAGCATTTTACCAAATCACCTCATTCTTTGGGGCACACGTGAGGAACACAAATGCGAACAAGCCTGAATGGTCCCCAGGACAATATGCAACTGAAAACTCACACCCCAGAGGTGACTCGAACCCATACTCCCAGGAGCAACGCAACTGGTATGTACAAGACGCCTTAATCCACTTGACCATCACGACCGGACATAATGAGGTGATAGCCGAAGCTATTTGAACCACCCCACCGCCGGCACTCGGATAGTAATCTTGGGCATAGCATTTTACCAAATCACCTCATTCTTTGGGGCACACGTGAGGAACACAAATGCGAACAAGCCTGAATGGTCCCCAGGACAATATGCAACTGAAAACTCACACCCCAGAAGTGACTCGAACCCATACTCCCAGGAGCAACGCAACTGGTATGTACAAGACGCCTTAATCCACTTGACCATCACGACCGGACATAATGAGGTGATAGCCGAAGCTATTTGAACCACCCCACCGCCGGCACTCGGATAGTAATCTTGGGCATAGCATTTTACCAAATCACCTCATTCTTTGGGGCACACGTGAGGAACACAAATGCGAACAAGCCTGAATGGTCCCCAGGACAATATGAAACTGAAAATTCACACCCCAGAAGTGACTCGAACCCATACTCCCAGGAGCAACGCAACTGGTATGTATAAGACGCCTTAATACACTTGACCATCACGACCGGACATAATGAGGTGATAGCCGAAGCTATTTGAACCACCCCACCGCCGGCACTCGGATAGTAATCTTGGGCATAGCCTTTTACCAAATCACCTCATTCTTTGGGGCACACGTGAGGAACACAAATGCGAAAAAGCCTGAATGGTACCCAGGACAATATGCAACTGAAAACTCACACCCCAGAAGTGACTCGAATGCATACTCCCAGGAGCAACGCAACTGGTATGTAGAAGACGCCTTAATCCACTTGACCATCACGACCGGACATAATGAGGTGATAGCCGAACCTATTTGAACCACCCCACCGCCGGCACTCGGATAGTAATCTTGGGCATAGCATTTTACCAAATCACCTCATTCTTTGGGGCACACGTGAGGAACACAAATGCGAACAAGCCTGAATGGTCCCCAGGACAATATGCAACTGAAAACTCACACCCCAGAAGTGACTCGAACCCATACTCCCAGGAGCAACGCAACTGGTATGTACAAGACGCCTTAATCCACTTGACCATCACGACCGGACATAATGAGGTGATAGCCGAAGCTATTTGAACCACCCCACCGCCGGCACTCGGATAGTAATCTTGGGCATAGCATTTTACCAAATCACCTCATTCTTTGGGGCACACGTGAGGAACACAAATGCGAACAAGCCTGAATGGTCCCCAGGACAATATGCAACTGAAAACTCACACCCCAGAAGTGACTCGAACCCATACTCCCAGGAGCAAGCAACTGGTATGTACAAGACGCCTTAATCCACTTGACCATCACGACCGGACATAATGAGGTGATAGCCGAAGCTATTTGAACCACCCCACCGCCGGCACTCGGATAGTAATCTTGGGCATAGCATTTTACCAAATCACCTCATTCTTTGGGGCACACGTGAGGAACACAAATGCGAACAAGCCTGAATGGTCCCCAGGACAATATGCAACTGAAAACTCACACCCCAGAAGTGACTCGAACCCATACTCCCAGGAGCAACGCAACTGGTATGTACAAGATGCCTTAATCCACTTGACCATCACGACCGGAAATAATGAGGTGATAGCCGAAGCTATTTGAACCACCCCACCGCCGGCACTCAGATAGTAATCTTGGGCATAGCATTTTACCAAATCACCTCATTCTTTGGGGCACACGTGAGGAACACAAATGCGAACAAGCCTGAATGGTCCCCAGGACAATATGCAACTGAAAACTCACACCCCAGAAGTGACTCGAACCCATACTCCCAGGAGCAACGCAACTGGTATGTACAAGACGCCTTAATCCACTTGACCATCACGACCGGACATAATGAGGTGATAGCCGAAGCTATTTGAACCACCCCACCGCTGGCACTCGGATAGTAATCTTGGGCATAGCATTTTACCAAATCACCTCATTCTTTGGGGCACACGTGAGGAACACAAATGCGAACAAGCCTGAATGGTCCCCAGGACAATATGCAACTGAAAACTCACACCCCAGAAGTGACTCGAACCCATACTCCCAGGAGCAACGCAACTGGTATGTACAAGACGCCTTAATCCACTTGACCATCACGACCGGACATAATGAGGTGATAGCCGAAGCTATTTGAACCACCCCACCGCCGGCACTCGGATAGTAATCTTGGGCATAGCATTTTACCAAATCACCTCATTCTTTGGGGCACACGTGAGGAACACAAATGCGAACAAGCCTGAATGGTCCCCAGGACAATATGCAACTGAAAATTCACACCCCAGAAGTGACTCGAACCCATACTCCCAGGAGCAACGCAACTGGTATGTATAAGACGCCTTAATCCACTTGACCATCACGACCGGACATAATGAGGTGATAGCCGAAGCTATTTGAACCACCCCACCGCCGGCACTCGGATAGTAATCTTGGGCATAGCCTTTTACCAAATCACCTCATTCTTTGGGGCACACGTGAGGAACACAAATGCGAAAAAGCCTGAATGGTACCCAGGACAATATGCAACTGAAAACTCACACCCCAGAAGTGACTCGAATGCATTCTCCCAGGAGCAACGCAACTGGTATGTACAAGACGCCTTAATCCACTTGACCATCACGACCGGACATAATGAGGTGATAGCCGAACCTATTTGAACCACCCCACCGCCGGCACTCGGATAGTAATCTTGGGCATAGCATTTTACCAAATCACCTCATTCTTTGGGGCACACGTGAGGAACACAAATGCGAACAAGCCTGAATGGTCCCCAGGACAATATGCAACTGAAAACTCACACCCCAGAAGTGACTCGAACCCATACTCCCAGGAGCAACGCAACTGGTATGTACAAGACGCCTTAATCCACTTGACCATCACGACCGGACATAATGAGGTGATAGCCGAAGCTATTTGAACCACCCCACCGCCGGCACTCGGATAGTAATCTTGGGCATAGCATTTTACCAAATCACCTCATTCTTTGGGGCACACGTGAGGAACACAAATGCGAACAAGCCTGAATGGTCCCCAGGACAATATGCAACTGAAAACTCACACCCCAGAAGTGACTCGAACCCATACTCCCAGGAGCAAGCAACTGGTATGTACAAGACGCCTTAATCCACTTGACCATCACGACCGGACATAATGAGGTGATAGCCGAAGCTATTTGAACCACCCCACCGCCGGCACTCGGATAGTAATCTTGGGCATAGCATTTTACCAAATCACCTCATTCTTTGGGGCACACGTGAGGAACACAAATGCGAACAAGCCTGAATGGTCCCCAGGACAATATGCAACTGAAAACTCACACCCCAGAAGTGACTCGAACCCATACTCCCAGGAGCAACGCAACTGGTATGTACAAGATGCCTTAATCCACTTGACCATCACGACCGGAAATAATGAGGTGATAGCCGAAGCTATTTGAACCACCCCACCGCCGGCACTCAGATAGTAATCTTGGGCATAGCATTTTACCAAATCACCTCATTCTTTGGGGCACACGTGAGGAACACAAATGCGAACAAGCCTGAATGGTCCCCAGGACAATATGCAACTGAAAACTCACACCCCAGAAGTGACTCGAACCCTTACTCCCAGGAGCAACGCAACTGTTATGTACAGGACGCCAAAATCCACTTGACCATCACGACTGGACATAATGAGGTGATAGCCGAAGCTATTTGAACCACCCCACCGCCGGCACTCGGATAGTAATCTTGGGCATAGCATTTTACCAAATCACCTCATTCTTTGGGGCACACGTGAGGAACACAAATGCGAACAAGCCTGAATGGTCCCCAGGACAATATGCAACTGAAAACTCACACCCCAGAAGTGACTCGAACCCATACTCCCAGGAGCAACGCAACTGGTATGTACAAGACGCCTTAATCCACTTGACCATCACGACCGGACATAATGAGGTGATAGCTGAAGCTATTTGAACCACCCCACCGCCGGCACTCGGATAGTAATCTTGGGCATAGCATTTTACCAAATCACCTCATTCTTTGGGGCACACGTGAGGAACACAAATGCGAACAAGCCTGAATGGTCCCCAGGACAATATGCAACTGAAAACTCACACCCCAGAAGTGACTCGAACCCATACTCCCAGGAGCAACGCAACTGGTATGTACAAGACGCCTTAATCCACTTGACCATCACGACCGGACATAATGAGGTGATAGCCGAAGCTATTTGAACCACCCCACCGCCGGCACTCGGATAGTAATCTTGGGCATAGCATTTTACCAAATCACCTCATTCTTTGGGGCACACGTGAGGAACACAAATGCGAACAAGCCTGAATGGTCCCCAGGACAATATGCAACTGAAAACTCACACCCCAGAAGTGACTCGAACCCATACTCCCAGGAGCAACGCAACTGGTATGTACAAGACGCCTTAATCCACTTGACCATCACGACCGGACATAATGAGGTGATAGCCGAAGCTATTTGAACCACCCCACCGCCGGCACTCGGATAGTAATCTTGGGCATAGCATTTTACCAAATCACCTCATTCTTTGGGGCACACGTGAGGAACACAAATGCGAACAAGCCTGAATGGTCCCCAGGACAATATGCAACTGAAAATTCACACCCCAGAAGTGACTCGAACCCATACTCCCAGGAGCAACGCAACTGGTATGTATAAGACGCCTTAATCCACTTGACCATCACGACCGGACATAATGAGGTGATAGCCGAAGCTATTTGAACCACCCCACCGCCGGCACTCGGATAGTAATCTTGGGCATTGCCTTTTACCAAATCACCTCATTCTTTGGGGCACACGTGAGGAACACAAATGCGAAAAAGCCTGAATGGTACCCAGGACAATATGCAACTGAAAACTCACACCCCAGAAGTGACTCGAATGCATACTCCCAGGAGCAACGCAACTGGTATGTACAAGACGCCTTAATCCACTTGACCATCACGACCGGACATAATGAGGTGATAGCCGAACCTATTTGAACCACCCCACCGCCGGCACTCGGATAGTAATCTTGGGCATAGCATTTTACCAAATCACCTCATTCTTTGGGGCACACGTGAGGAAGACAAATGCCAACAAGCCTGAATGGTCCCCAGGACAATATGCAACTGAAAACTCACACCCCAGAAGTGACTCGAACCCATACTCCCAGGAGCAACGCAACTGGTATGTACAAGACGCCTTAATCCACTTGACCATCACGACCGGACATAATGAGGTGATAGCCGAAGCTATTTGAACCACCCCACCGCCGGCACTCGGATAGTAATCTTGGGCATAGCATTTTACCAAATCACCTCATTCTTTGGGGCACACGTGAGGAACACAAATGCGAACAAGCCTGAATGGTCCCCAGGACAATATGCAACTGAAAACTCACACCCCAGAAGTGACTCGAACCCATACTCCCAGGAGCAAGCAACTGGTATGTACAAGACGCCTTAATCCACTTGACCATCACGACCGGACATAATGAGGTGATAGCCGAAGCTATTTGAACCACCCCACCGCCGGCACTCGGATAGTAATCTTGGGCATAGCATTTTACCAAATCACCTCATTCTTTGGGGCACACGTGAGGAACACAAATGCGAACAAGCCTGAATGGTCCCCAGGACAATATGCAACTGAAAACTCACACCCCAGAAGTGACTCGAACCCATACTCCCAGGAGCAACGCAACTGGTATGTACAAGATGCCTTAATCCACTTGACCATCACGACCGGAAATAATGAGGTGATAGCCGAAGCTATTTGAACCACCCCACCGCCGGCACTCGGATAGTAATCTTGGGCATAGCATTTTACCAAATCACCTCATTCTTTGGGGCACACGTGAGGAACACAAATGCGAACAAGCCTGAATGGTCCCCAGGACAATATGCAACTGAAAACTCACACCCTAGAAGTGACTCGAACCCATACTCCCAGGAGCAAGCAACTGGTATGTACAAGACGCCTTAATCCACTTGACCATCACGACCGGACATAATGAGGTGATAGCCGAAGCTATTTGAACCACCCCACCGCTGGCACTCGGATAGTAATCTTGGGCATAGCATTTTACCAAATCACCTCATTCTTTGGGGCACACGTGAGGAACACATAAAATGCGTCTTGTACATACCAGTTGCGTTGCTCCTGGGAGTATGGGTTCGAGTCACTTCTGGGGTGTGAGTTTTCAGTTGCATATTGTCCTGGGGACCATTCAGGCTTGTTCGCATTTGTGTTCCTCACGTGTGCCCCAAAGAATGAGGTGATTTGGTAAAATGCTATGCCCAAGATTACTATCCGAGTGCCGGCGGTGGGGTGGTTCAAATAGCTTCGGCTATCACCTCATTATGTCCGGTCGTGATGGTCAAGTGGATTAAGGCGTCTTGTACATACCAGTTGCGTTGCTCCTGGGAGTATGGGTTCGAGTCACTTCTGGGGTGTGAGTTTTCAGTTGCATATTGTCCTGGGGACCATTCAGGCTTGTTCGCATATATATATATATATATATATATATATATATATATATATTAGTATATTTTGGTAGCAGTCTTTCCTGTAGACATATATTATTAAATATGACCGAAAAAGTAAGATTAATAATTCTAACACGAATTTTCTCAATCTTTCGTACATTTCTTTTCACTGTTGGAGCTAAATCAAAAATCAATTCTCCAAAATTCATTTTTATTTCTAGTCTGACGCGACACGAGCGCGTTTCGTAAAACTTATTCCATTTTCAAAGACTTTAATTTACAAATACACAACTGAATAGAACTTACGCATCTCCGATTTTATATCTACATTTGAGTGAGGTGGATGGGGTTAGGTGGCATTAATAGGGTATTAATTTCATCAACACAAGACAGAACAAGAGGTTTCATTAATAGGGTATTAATTTCATCAACACAAGACAGAACACGAAACAATGGGTATTGAATTGAAGTGTTTGTAGAAAGCCTATTGGTCCATATTTCTTGATGCTTCTATATTGGAGCGGAGTCTTGAGGTGGGTAGAATATAGTTGTGCATTAATTGGCTGTTGATTGCTGGTGTTGACTTCTTGATGTGTAGTGCCTCGCAAACGTCAAGCCGCCTGCTATCGCTGTATCTATCGATGATTTCTGTGTTGTTTACTAGGATTTCTCTGGCAATGGTTTGGTTGTGGGAAGAGATTATATGTTCCTTAATGGAGCCCTGTTGCTTATGCATCGTTAAACGCCTAGAAAGAGATGTTGTTGTCTTGCCTATATACTGGGTTTTTTGGAGCTTACAGTCCCCAAGAGGGCATTTGAAGGCATAGACGACGTTAGTCTCTTTTAAAGCGTTCTGTTTTGTGTCTGGAGAGTTTCTCATGAGTAGGCTGGCCGTTTTTCTGGTTTTATAGTAAATCGTCAGTTGTATCCTCTGATTTTTGTCTGTAGGGATAACGTTTCTATTAACAATATCTTTCAGGACCCTTTCCTCCGTTTTATGAGCTGTGGAAAAGAAGTTCCTGTAAAATAGTCTAATAGGGGGTATAGGTGTTGTGTTAGTTGTCTCTTCAGAGGTTGCATGGCGTTTCACTTTCCTTCTTATGATGTCTTCGACGAAACCATTGGAGAAGCCGTTGTTGACTGTTGAAGCCGTTGGACGTAGAATCGCTGTTTACCAACGTACCTGTGGACGAGACAATCGGGATGATAGCCGACAGAGTGTATCGTGATCCAGCCTGTACTCCTCTTGACATACCAGAAAATATTGTGAGGAAACTACTCCAAGCTTGTACTAAAGAGGCACCCTTCTTGAGCCCGGATGGGCACATGTATAAGCAAGTAGATGGGGTCGCCATGGGTTCTCCCCTAGGTGTCCTGTTTGCAAACTTCTACATGGGTACCATCGAGCAAAAAGTCTTAGTCGACATGAACTTGAAACCGGCCATATACTGCAGGTATGTTGACGACATTTTTACACAGGTACCTGATGTCAGACATCTGCAGGAGCTGAAGGAGGCGTTTGAGCAGAGTTCCGTGCTGCGTTTCACTTACGAGATGGAAAGGGATGGGAAGCTGCCCTTTCTAGATGTAACAGTCATGGAAAAGAGCGGAGGTTTCCACACTGCAGTCTACACTAAGGAAACGAACGTAGGAATGTGCCTAAATGCCAACAGCGACTGCCCAGACAGGTACAAGAGGAGTGTTGTTAACGCATATGTCGACCGTGCTCTCAGCCACAGCTCAGAATAGAAGCAAGTCGACGAAGAACTCTGTAGGGTAAGGCAGGTCCTAGTCAACAACGGCTTCTCCAATGGTTTCGTCGAAGACATCATAAGAAGGAAAGTGAAACGCCATGCAACCTCTGAAGAGACAAGTAACACAACACCTCTACCCCCTATTAGACTATTTTACAGGAACTTCTTTTCCACAGCTCATAAAACGGAGGAAAGGGTCCTGAAAGATATTGTTAATAGAAACGTTATCCCTACAGACAAAAATCAGAGGATACAACTGACGATTTACTATAATACCAGAAAAACGGCCAGCCTACTCATGAGAAACTCTCCAGACACAAAACAGAACGCTTTAAAAGAGACTAACGTCGTCTATGCCTTCAAATGCCCTCTTGGGGACTGTAAGCTCCAAAAAACCCAGAATATAGGCAAGACAACAACATCTCTTTCTAGGCGTATAACGATGCATAAGCAACAGGGCTCCATTAAGGAACATATAATCTCTTCCCGCAACCAAACCATCGCCAGAGAAATCCTAGTACACAACACAGAAATCATCGATAGATACAGCGATAGCAGGCGGCTTGACGTTTGCGAGGCACTACACATCAAGAAGTCAACACCAGCAATCAACAGCCAATTAATGCACAACTATATTCTACCCACCTCAAGACTCCGCTCCAATATAGAAGCAACAAGAAATATGGACCAATAGGCTTTCTACAAGCACTTGTATTCAATACCCATTGTTTCGTGTTCTGTCTTGTGTTGATGAAATTAATACCCTATTAATGCCACCTCTTGTTCTGTCTTGTGTTGATGAAATTAATACCCTATTAATGCCACCTCACCCCATCCACCTCACTCAAATGTAGATATAAAATCGGAGATGCGTAAGTTCTATTCAGTTGTGTATTTGTAAATTAAAGTCTTTGAAAATGTAATAAGTTTTACGAAACGCGCTCGTGTCGCGTCAGAGTAGAAATAAAAATGAATTTTGGAGAATTGATTTTTGATTTAGCTCCAACAGTGAAAAGAAATGTACGAAAGATTGAGAAAATTTGTGTTAGAATTATTAATCTTACTTTTTCGGTCATATATATATATATATATATATATATATATATATATATATATATATATATATATATATATATATATATATATATATATATATATATATATATATATATATATATATATATATATATATATATATATATATATATATATATATATATATATATACATATATATATATATATATATATATATATATATATATATATATATATATATATATATATATATATATTGTGATGGTGTTCCCCCCCTTATATTTCTCCCACGCCTGCAGTAAGAGTCATGTCTACTTTTCCTAAGCGTTCTCTACGTTGCAGGCATCAATTTGATATATGGGAGAGAGTGGAGTGTTCTCAGAGAGCCGAGAAATTTGTGAAACAGTAATATTTTGGCCTCTGGTTTAGGCCCTTTAGGAAGCCAAGATGGCGCTGGCTCTCCTGATTCCCCGCCAAAACTGTGTGACGTCAGTGGCACCGGATTGGTCACCGACAGCAATGTGGCACCGAGAGCCAATGAAAACTTCCTTTGGCGAAAGTGACGTCACGAAAGGAAGGGGGTCCGGGCAGCGTGCCGCGCTGGCGCCAGCAGTCAGACACGACACGTCAAGGAGGTTGGACGTGCGACGATTGGTCCTGTCAGTTTGACAGTTGTTTCCCGCTCCCGTGGATTTACGCGTCACCTGAAGTCTGCCAGTACTCTGTGAGGTCTTCCCTAGTTCATGTGTTGAACCAGAGAGGGAATCGACGGTTATTGAGCAACAAGTGCTCCAGTCAGGTACTGTGCAAGAAGAAGTGAAGTCTGTTCAGTGACGTAGGCGACGTCTGAAGCAGTTCACCCAGTCGTGACGGCGTAGTGGTTGACAGAGCCACTGGGTAGCAGAGGAAGAAAAGGACTATTTGGGATTCCTGACGACTGCAGCTGAGACGTAGGCGGCAGCCGTTGTTGGGAGAAGTCGACGGCCAGGAGACCGACTCCAACCCTACAAGAAGTCGAGGAAGAGTACGGACCTGCAGGGAAGAAGGCACGGAGACGACGCGCTAAACGGTGGGACGACGAGTGGTTCCGGTAGGACACGACAACGTGTGTGTTCCCGACACGAGGACCAGGATCTACAACTCAACTCTCAACGGAGGATAGGTTGAAGTAGGGGTTTCTAGTTTCCCTCCCCATTCCCCTTTAGTTAGCTATATTATTAGGCTATATTATCTAGCCTGAGGATTTTATATGTCGTGAGCAAGTCTCACCCATGTCACAATAAAGCACCAGTGTGCAGGATAGTACTATCAAGAGTGCTTATAATTTTCATGTTTATTATTGGTGTGTACAGGCACCCGGAACAAGTGATAAATTTACTGTGTTTTGTATATCTGTGAGTCATTACTGTGAGTCATTGTCGCATTGATTGTAGAAACGACTGTTTGAGCCTGAGTATAGTGTAACTAAGTAATACGTGCTATTGTAGCCAATATCGAGTGTGCGAGTTTCTAGCAATATTGGAGAACTTAAAGAAACAGCGCATGTGAATCTAGAAAACAAGCAATAAACTTTCGCACGGGGCCAGGCGATCAGCTGTTCTTGACATTGACGAGGAGGGGAGGTGTTGCCACTTAGTGAGTGCATAATATTCGTGGGAACTACCGGCCACAGCCAGGATCAGCTGATTTATATATTGATTGACCTTGTGACATCTGTCATGCATTTTAAGTAAAATACAAAATTACTTCTGTGTTTATATCATCCCCTCCATTGATCTTGTGGCTATATTATACGGGAAAACAAAGAGTGATAAGAGTAAGTACCTGCCTGATTCCTGATCTTTTGAGTGTGACCTTGCCAAGGCTACCACTAATTCCACCAGTCCACTGAGGTGTTACTGGACACCGAAAACACCAGTTGGCGACCATGTGGTTAATAGTAAAGCCCTATTGTTGGGTGCGGGCCACACGACAGTTAAGTAAACAAGAAGTGTGTTTCCACTCCTTCTCAATCAAAAGGCCGGTTGAGATTGACTGGGATACTCTCCTGGCGTGCAGTGGCGCCGAAAGGATTAGAGTGAAGACCCGCTGGGCTATGGTGAGTGACCTTGAGATACCGTTGCTCACCCAGAGTAAGAGCAAGAGTAAGTGTAAACCCCAACATTGGCGACCTTGCCAGGATTAGGTACAGTTAAGGTTGCTCACCGAGTAAAGAGATAAGAACTGTGGTAAACCCCAACATTGGCGACCTTGCCAGGATTTCGATCGAAGTAAAGGTTGCAGTGGTGGTACTTGGCAGTGGTGTTAGAGATCAGGTGCAGGTTATCACTCATAGCACAAGATGGAGGATGATAAAGTAGCAAGGTTTATTGACTCTAGAGATGAACAGGTGCTGGAAGAGTGCACCAAGGCACAGTTACAGGCTATAGCGGATCATTTTGGAATAAAGCTGAGATCTGCCAGAGTAGGAGAAAGAAGATTAGAGATAATGGCACAGCTCAGGGCACGAGACGAAGCTTTGGGGGAGGAACGGCCCCAAACACCTGCCAGTGTGGGTGAACACCTGAGCATTGGTGGAAGCAGCAGGGGATCCAGCGGCAGCAGGCACAGCATTAAGCTGGAAATAATGAAGCTGCAGCTAGAAGCACAGCAGCGCAAAGAAGAGCGAGAAGCAGAAGCACAGCAGCGCAGAGAAGAGCGAGAAGCACAGTTGAAGCGTGAGGAGCGAGAAGCACAGCTACGCCGGGAAGAACAAGAGCGAGAAGCACAGCTACGCGGAGAAGAACACGAGCGAGAGGTTAGGCTAAGACAACTGGAAATAGAAGCCAACAAGGAGGTGGAGCTGAAGCGAGCTGAACTAGGACTAGGTGTACCTGCTCCGCCGCAACAGGAAGACCGACGAGTGAGGGAACGAGACCTGCCGGTCTTTGTGCCTAGTGAAGCCGAAAGTTTCTTCGATCACTTTGAAAGGGTTGCTGCTCTGAAGAGGTGGCCGAGGGCGGAGTGGGCGGAGCTGGTTCAAGGGAGGCTCACAGGTGAAGCTCGTGAAGCCTACACTATGCTCGACTTTCAAGAATGCACCAACTACGATGCGGTAAAAAGAGCTGTGCTCCATTCCTTCAAGCTGACGCCGGAGCGTTACAAAAAGAGGTTCAGGGAATGTACCCGTTCACCAGGAAAGTCTTATGCGGAGACGGCGAGGGACATGGAAAGAAAGTTCCTTAAGTGGCTGGACTCTGAAGAAGCGAGGTCGGTCGAAGAGGTCAAGGAACTAATGGTCATGGAAAAGTTTATGTCCGTGCTCCCTCCTGAGATCAGGGTGAGGGTAAAGGAGGCGGACATAAAGGACCTGAGGGTCGCAGCCGACCGAGCCGACATGTTAGAGGAAGCACTACGCCCGAGCCGAGAGGGACAGCACCGATCACCCGTGTACTCCGGAAGCAGTAGGAATTATAGGAGGACGGATGGATGGAGGACAGAAGCGAGTTCTCCTAAGTCCCACCTCTCGAGATGGGACGACAGAGGAACAAAAGGTGCTGTAGAGCCGATAGAGAAGAACCAAGCTGAGAGCTCGGAAGCTGTTACTGCAGCGAAGGAAACGACAAGTGGTGCGAGAAAGACACAGGGTGCGACGGCCTCTGGAGGCAGTGCTAAGGCGAGCGGTGGCGAATGGTCACCGCCGAGGGTCCGCTGCTACAACTGCGGAATAATCGGACACGTCGCGCGGGAATGCAGACGCCCTAAGCAGTGGGGACACGTTGCTTTAGTGATGTTCGAGGACCAGAGGGCCGAGAGAGTGCGGGATGAACCCGTGCTGGATGGGGAGAAGAAAGTTCACCCATTCGTGTGTCAAGGAACCGTAAGGATGGGGGATGCAGACCCCATCCCAGTGAAGATATTAAGAGACACTGGGGCCGATTTTACCCTGGTGAGTGAGACCCTGTTCCCCAAGGGTTACGAAAGTACCAGTGTGGGGGCGGCAAGCGTGACCACTGTGGGAGGCCCAGTGAGGATGCCCCTACACCAGGTAACTTTGGATTCCGATTATGGCTGCCAGACCCTTGTGGTGGGAGTCTGTACATCAATGCCCAAGATGGAGGCACAGGTCATCTTGGGGAATGACGCGTGTGGAGGATATGTCCTTCCGAATCTCGTGAAAGGCGAAGAGTGCCTAGAACAATACAAGGAGACAGGCGGAGTGTTAAACGCCTGTGGGGACGAGAAGGGAATCGCACCGGTGGCGATCCCAGTTTGTGCTGTGATGCCGAGACAGCGCGAAGAACCAGGAGGTTGTGGATCTGATGGGGCTGAGGAGACGTCCGACAGCCTGGGAATAGATCACCTCTTCGTAGGACCCGGAGAACGAGCGGAGGGCGAAGGTAGCCCAAATGGTGAGTTGCAGGTGACCCTCACCAGTTCTCTAGGGGTAGACCGCACTCGTCTCGGAGAGTTGCAGCAGGAAGAGTTCCCCGAATTGATCAGTGAGGCCAAAGGAGGACGTGTGGGTCCTGAGAAGGCTTACTTTCCATTTATCTATATTATATATGCCATACTATCCATGCTGAGGGAACGATGGACACCATGAGCGACCGTGGGAACGGTGAATGAATATGTCCAGAAGTTCAAAGAACGTCTCACTCGAGCGAAGAAACTAGCTGGGAAACACCTGAAGGAGGCGCAGCGTAAGATGTCGGAGTGGTACAACAGGAGAGCTGCGCAGAGGGATTTCCAGGTCGGATCCCAAGTGATGGTTTTGCTGCCAGGTAAAGGTAGGGTGACCGAGTCGCGGTTCGAAGGGCCATACCAAGTGCTGCGACTGTTGGGTCAAGTGTCGTACGAGATTGGGAAGCCGGACAGACCCCGAAAGAAACAGGTGTGTCACGTAGACCGCCTGAGACCTTTTTTCACTGTGGAAGGAAGAGCCGCCAGGCAGGACGGAATGGTGTCCCGAGAACCCCAGCGGAAGACGGTTCTGTGTGTACAGGGGGACCGAGAACTCCCGGAGGAGGAAGGAAAGTGGTCCAGGGCAGACCGCACCCGTCTCACCAACACTGAGAGTCTGACAAAGATCAAGGTCAAGTGCATCAAGGGGAAGGACAACGTAGTAGCGGATGCCCTATCCCGCATACACTAACCAGACATGACTCTTATTATAAGGGGAGGGGTATGTGACGGTGTTCCCCCCCTTATATTTCTCCCACGCCTGCAGTAAGAGTCATGTCTACTTTTCCCAAGCGTTCTCTACGTTGCAGGCATCAATTTGATATATGGGAGAGAGTGGAGTGTTCTCGGAGAGCCGAGAAATTTGTGAAACAGTAATATTTTGGCCTCTGGTTTAGGCCCTTTAGGAAGCCAAGATGGCGCTGGCTCTCCTGATTCCCCGCCAAAACTGTGTGACGTCAGTGGCACCGGATTGGTCACCGACAGCAATGTGGCACCAAGAGCCAATGAAAACTTCCCGTGGCGAAAGTGACGTCACGAAAGGAAGGGGGTCCGGGCAGCGCGCCGCGCTGGCGCCAGCAGTCAGACACGACACGTCAAGGAGGTTGGACGTGCGACGATTGGTCCTGTCAGTTTGACAGTTGTTTCCTGCTCTCGTGGATTTACGCGTCACCTGAAGTCTGCCAGTACTCTGTGAGGTCTTCCCTAGTTCATGTGTTGAACCAGAGAGAGAATCGACGGTTATTGAGCAACAAGTGCTCCAGTCAGGTACTGTGCAAGAAGAAGTGAAGTCTGTGCAGTGACGTAGGCGACGTCTGAAGCAGTTCACCCAGTCGTGACGGCGTAGTGGTTGACAGAGCCACTGGGTAGCAGAAGAAGAAAAGGACTATTTGGGATTCCGGACGACTGCAGCCGAGACGTAGGCGGTAGCCATTGTTGGGAGAAGTCGACGGCCAGGAGACCGACTCCAACCCTACAAGAAGTCGAGGAAGAGTACGGACCTGCAGGGAAGAAGGCACGGAGACGACGCGCTAAACGGTGGGACGACGAGTGGTTCCGGTAGGACACGACAACGTGTGTGTAGGGGCGTTCCCGACATGAGGACCAGGAGCTACAACTCAACTCTCATCGGAGGATAGGTTGAAGTCGGTGTTTCTAGTTTCCCTCCCCATTCCCCTTTAGTTAGCTATATTATTAGGCTATATTATCTAGCCTGAGGATTTTATATGTCGTGAGCAAGTCTCACCCATGTCACAATAAAGCACCAGTGTGCAGGATAGTACTATCAAGAGTACTTATAATTTTCATGTTTATTATTGGTGTGTACAGGTACCCGGAACAAGTGATAAATTTACTGTGTTTTGTATATCTTTCTAGAGACTTTGATGTGAACATATAGTGATAAATTATATATAATATTATGCCAGTATTTGGAAGTTAGGCTATGTGCCCAGAAACTATTTATTCACCATTTATCGATGTCTAATTTACATACACTATATATGTCTATGTTCATGCAGTGATTAATCATTTGTGAGTACAGTGAATTATTGTGTTATCGCCCACGAGAGAAAGTACTGAAAACTCCAGTGTTAAATACTTCATAATATATCATTGAATGAAGGGCAGGTAAAACCATTACAGTGAGTCATTGTCACATTGATTGTAGAAACGACTGTTTGAGCCTGAGTATAGTGTAACTAAGGGGCCATATCACCCGAAAATCCGATGAAAAATGGAATATTTACGAAAAATTACGAAAAATACTACAACGTTCTGGCAACACTGTGGTCCAAACCGTTTAATGATATCTTGAAAAATAACGTAATTAGAGTCAAATTTCCCGCTGCAACTTTCGTGAATCTGGTCCTCGCGCCGTGAGTACGCCGCGGGGTATTGTATCTTACGTTGTAGATGTCTTATTTTTCGTAATAGCGTTGAAAATAACATGTTATGCATAAAATGAATATAAACTAAACATATGGCAACACAACATATGGTCTGACACGAGGGTGGTGCAGTCAGTGACTGCGTGTCTCTCATGGAGAGAGGATGTATGCTGACGCGCTCACACAATATCTCCCAGAACATGCTATTTTTGCTATTTTTAGCTATTTGTACTGCAATATGACTTACCAAACGAACAAGAGAGAAGCATTGACAGCTAGATGCATGCGAGCTCCCCATACGAGCTGGCCGCAATGCGTAAATCACCAGTCACGAGTGACAGCAGGTTGAGAAACTTTGAGAGGGCGCTACGCAACTCCAACTTTTACAACTAGATAAAATTTCACAGCTTTTATTTATTATTCTATTTACATGAAACTTGCACATTATATGTAGAGTTTACGCCTCTATAAACGCATGTCATTATTCTTATCTACGTAGATTTATTGATTTTATAAATAATGATACACCTCATTTTGTTGCATACGTTTTTGGGAAACTTTTATAAAATCTGTATTATTGCACTAAATACATCTGGGATAATAATGTGACATGCAAATCTTTATTATATAGTAAGGTCATAGCTGAGTGTCGTATAAATGATTTTGGTTCACAATTGTGGGCTGTGAAATTTTTTGAACATGGTTGAAAAATTCGTCTTTTTTTTTTGTTTTTTTTTTCTCCGTCTCTATTTAGGCTGAGATGCTGAAACTTGGCCTAGGTGCAGCACCTTTCACATGTATCAGGATAATAAATTATGAATACCCTACAACAATTTTTTAAATCCGGGTGATATGGCCCCTAAGTAATACGTGCTATTGTAGCCAATATCGAGTGTGCGAGTTTCTAGCAATATTGGAGAACTTAAAGAAACAGCGCGCGTGAATCTAGAAAACAAGCAATAAACTTTCGCGCGGGGCCAGGCGATCAGCTGTTCTTGACATTGACGAGGAGGGGAGGTGTTGCCACTTAGTGAGTGCATAATATTCGTGGGAACTACCGGCCACAGCCAGGATCAGCTGATTTATTTATTGATTGACCTTGTGACATCTTTCATGCATTTTAAGTAAAATACAAAATTACTTCTGTGTTTATATCATCCCCTCCATTGATCTTGTGGCTATATTGTACGGGAAAAAAAGAGTGATAAGAGTAAGTACCTGCCTGATTCCTGATCTTTTGAGTGTGACCTTGCCAAGGCTACCACTAATTCCACCAGTCCACTGAGGTGTTACTGGACACCGAAAACACCAGTTGGCGACCTTGTGGTTAATAGTAAAGCCCTATTGTTGGGTGCGGGCCACACGACAGTTAAGTAAACAAGAAGTGTGTTTCCACTCCGTCTCAATCAGAAGGCCGGTTGAGATTGACTGGGATACTCTCCTGGCGTGCAGTGGCACCGAAAGGATTAGAGTGAAGACCCGCTGGGCTACGGTGAGTGACCTTGAGATACCGTTGCTCACCCAGAGTAAGAGCAAGAGTAAGTGTAAACCCCAACATTGGCGACCTTGCCAGGATTAGGTACAGTTAAGGTTGCTCACCGAGTAAAGAGATAAGAACTGTGGTAAACCCCAACAATATATATATATATATATATATATATATATATATATATATATATATATATATATATATATATATATATATATATATATATATATATATATATATATTTATATATATATATATATATACATATATATATATATATAAATATATATATATATATATATATATATATATATATATATATATATATATATATATATGCGAACAAGCCTGAATGGTCCCCAGGACAATATGCAACTGAAAACTCACACCCCAGAAGTGACTCGAACCCATACTCCCAGAAGCAACGCAACTGGTATGTACAAGACGCCTTAATCCACTTGACCATCACGACCGGACATAATGAGGTGATAGCCGAGGCTATTTGAACCACCCCACCGCCGGCACTCGGATAGTAATCTTGGGCATAGCATTTTACCAAATCACCTCATTCTTTGGGGCACACGTGAGGAACACAAATGCGAACAAGCCTGAATGGTCCCCAGGACAATATGCAACTGAAAACTCACACCCCAGAAGTGACTCGAACCCATACTCCCAGAAGCAACGCAACTGGTATGTACAAGACGCCTTAATCCACTTGACCATCACGACCGGACATAATGAGGTGATAGCCGAGGCTATTTGAACCACCCCACCGCCGGCACTCGGATAGTAATCTTGGGCATAGCATTTTACCAAATCACCTCATTCTTTGGGGCACACGTGAGGAACACAAATGCGAACAAGCCTGAATGGTCCCCAGGACAATATGCAACTGAAAACTCACACCCCAGAAGTGACTCGAACCCATACTCCCAGAAGCAACGCAACTGGTATGTACAAGACGCCTTAATCCACTTGACCATCACGACCGGACATAATGAGGTGATAGCCGAGGCTATTTGAACCACCCCACCGCCGGCACTCGGATAGTAATCTTGGGCATAGCATTTTACCAAATCACCTCATTCTTTGGGGCACACGTGAGGAACACAAATGCGAACAAGCCTGAATGGTCCCCAGGACAATATGCAACTGAAAACTCACACCCCAGAAGTGACTCGAACCCATACTCCCAGAAGCAACGCAACTGGTATGTACAAGACGCCTTAATCCACTTGACCATCACGACCGGACATAATGAGGTGATAGCCGAGGCTATTTGAACCACCCCACCGCCGGCACTCGGATAGTAATCTTGGGCATAGCATTTTACCAAATCACCTCATTCTTTGGGGCACACGTGAGGAACACAAATGCGAACAAGCCTGAATGGTCCCCAGGACAATATGCAACTGAAAACTCACACCCCAGAAGTGACTCGAACCCATACTCCCAGAATCAACGCAACTGGTATGTACAAGACGCCTTAATCCACTTGACCATCACGACCGGACATAATGAGGTGATAGCCGAGGCTATTTGAACCACCCCACCGCCGGCACTCGGATAGTAATCTTGGGCATAGCATTTTACCAAATCACCTCATTCTTTGGGGCACACGTGAGGAACACAAATGCGAACAAGCCTGAATGGTCCCCAGGACAATATGCAACTGAAAACTCACACCCCAGAAGTGACTCGAACCCATACTCCCAGAAGCAACGCAACTGGTATGTACAAGACGCCTTAATCCACTTGACCATCATAATGATCACCTCATTATGTCCGGTCGTGATGGTCAAGTGGATTAAGGCGTCTTGTACATACCAGTTGCGTTGCTTCTGGGAGTATGGGTTCGAGTCACTTCTGGGGTGTGAGTTTTCAGTTGCATATTGTCCTGGGGACCATTCAGGCTTGTTCGCATTTGTGTTTCTCACGTGTGCCCCAAAGAATGAGGTGATTTGGTAAAATGCTATGCCCAAGATTACTATCCGAGTGCCGGCGGTGGGGTGGTTCAAATAGCCTCGGCTATCACCTCATTATGTCCGGTCGTGATGGTCAAGTGGATTAAGGCGTCTTGTACATACCAGTTGCGTTGCTTCTGGGAGTATGGGTTCGAGTCACTTCTGGGGTGTGAGTTTTCAGTTGCATATTGTCCTGGGGACCATTCAGGCTTGTTCGCATTTGTGTTCCTCACGTGTGCCCCAAAGAATGAGGTGATTTGGTAAAATGCTATGCCTAAGATTACTATCCGAGTGCCGGCGGTGGGGTGGTTCAAATAGCCTCGGCTATCACCTCATTATGTCCGGTCGTGATGGTCAAGTGGATTAAGGCGTCTTGTACATACCAGTTGCGTTGCTTCTGGGAGTATGGGTTCGAGTCACTTCTGGGGTGTGAGTTTTCAGTTATATATATATATATATATATATATATATATATATATATATATATATATATATATATATATATATATATATATATATATATATATATATATATATATATATATATATTTGCAACAATGATCACAAAAACACTGATCCAAGTATGTAGAATAACCACATGTGAAAAAAAGAAAATGCTAAACGCGTTTTCGGCTAATTCGCCTTCATCGGAGCAAAGTAGAATGAAGTTAAGATTGCTGATCAGACCTTTATATCCGCCTGGGCAGATCACCTGACCACCAAAAATAAGTGGAGGAAAGGAATTATAAGAAAGAAGGTAACTGCAGAAGGCCCATTGGCACACACGAGGCAGCTCCTATTAATATCTCCAAGTGCCATACGTGTTAAATGATTGCTATTTTGTTTTGACGTGCTATATTGAGGCTTAAATAGGGATCCAACTTGTACATACCGGGGCTCACATTAAGGCTGTTGTTACAATGTATGATCAGAGCAGACTCGAACAAAAGGGCATGGAGGAACTTCCGTAATAACAGAACACCAGAAAGTAGAGAGAGATACCAGAGAACCAGGAACAAGTATGTTAGTGTGAGAAGAGCAGCTGAGAAAAGGTATGAAAATGATATAGCTAATAAAGCCAAGACCGAACCAAAGCTACTACGCAGTCACATCAGGAGGAAGACAACAGTGAAAGAACAGGTGATGAAACTTAGGGTGGGCGAGGGCAGGTACACAGAGACTGACAAAGAGGTGTGTGAAGAACTCAACAAAAGGTTCCAGGAGGTCTTTACAATAGAACAGGGAGAAGTCACGGGGCTAGGAGAGGTGGCAGCAAACCAGGTGACCTTGGTAAGGTTCGAAATTACAAGAGATGAGGTCAAGAAGCACCTATTGAAGCTGGATGTGAGAAAAGCTGTTTGGCCGGATGGAATCTCACCATGCATATTGAAAGAGTGTGCAGGAGCACTTTGCTTGCCACTCTCCATAGTGTATAGTAGGTCACTGGAAACGGGAGACCTACCAGAAATATGGAAGACTGCTAATGTAGTACCAATATCCAAAATGGGTGACAGACAAGAGGCACTGAACTACAGGCCAGTGTCCTTAACTTGTATACCATGCAAGGTGATGGAGAAGATTGTGAGAAAAAACCTAGTAACACTTCTGGAAAGAAGAGACTTCGTAACAACCCATCAACATGGGTTCAGGGAGCGTAAATCTAGCCTTACAGGCTTGATAGAATTCTATGATCAGGTGACAAAGATTAAGCAAGAAAGAGAAGGATGGGCGGACTGCATTTTTTTGGACTGTCCGTAAGCTTTTGAGACAGTACCCCATAAAAGGTTGATGCATCAGCTGGAGAAACAGGCAGGAGTAACTGGTAGGGCGCTCCAGTGGATAAGGAAGTACCTAAGCAATAGGAAGCAGAGAGTTACAGTGAGGGATGAAACCTCAGACTGGCGTGAAGTCACCAGTGGAGTCCCACAGGGCTCTATACTTGGACCTATCCTGTTTCTAATATACGTAAATGATCTCCCAGAGGGTATAGACTCATTCCTCTCTAGGTTTGCTGACGAAGCCAAAATTATGAGTAGGATTAAGACAGAGGAGGACAGCTTGAGGCTTCAAGAAGACCTGGAAAGGCTGCCGGAATGGTCGAACAAATGGCTGTTAGAGTTTAACAGTTTGCAAATGTAATGTAATGAAGACAGGGGTGGAAGCAGGAGACCAGATACAAGGTATCATTTGGGAGATGAAATACTTCAAGAATCAGAGAGAGAAAGACCTGGGGGTTGATATCACGCAAGACCTGTCCCCTGAAGCTCATATCAAGGGGATAACATCAGCGGCATATGCCAGGTTAGCTAACATAAGAACGGCCTTTAGAAACTTGTGTAAGGAATCTTTCAGAACATTATATACCACATATGTCAGACCAATCCTGGAGTATGCGGTTCCAGCATGGAGTCCATATCTAGTCAAGCATAAGACTAAACTGGAAAAGGTTCAAAGGTTTTTCACCAGACTAGTACCCGAGTTGAGAGGTATGAGCTACGAGAAGAGACTACGGGAATTAAACCTCACTTCGTTGGAAGACAGAAGAGCTAGAGTGCACACACACACACACACCCACACACACACACCCACACACACACACCCACACACACACACACACACACACACACACAGACACACACACACACACACACACACACACACACACACACACACACACACACACACACACACACACACACACACACACACACACACACACACACACACAGGGGGCCTCGTAGCCTGGTGGATAGCGCGCAGGATTCGTAATTCTGTGGCGCGGGTTCGATTCCCGCACGAGGCAGAAACAAATGGGCAAAGTTTCTTTCACCCTAAGTGCCCCTGTTACCTAGCAGTAAATAGGTACCTGGGAGTTAGTCAGCTGTCACGGGCTGCTTCCTGGTATGTGTGTGTGTGTGTGTGGTGTGTGGAGAAAAAAAAAAATAGTTAGTAAACAGTTGATTGACAGTTGAGAGGCGGGCCGAAAGAGCAAAGCTCAACCCCCGCAAAAACACAACTAGTAAACACAACTAGTAAACACACACACACACACACACACACACACACACACACACACACACACACACCCACACCCACCCACACCCACCCACACACACCCACACACACACACTCACACACACACACACACACACACACACACACACACACACACACACACACACACACACACACACACACACACACACACACACACACACACACACACACACACACACACACACACACACACACACACACACACACACACACACACACACACACACACACACACACACACACACACACACACACACACCTGGAGAAAAATAGGTTTGTGAACAAACATCAACATGGGTTCTGGACAGGGAAATCGTGACTAACAAACCTTCTGGAGTTCTATGATAAAATAACGAGGATAAGACAGGACAGAGATGGTTGGGCAGACTGCATATTTCTGGACTGCCAAAAAGCCTTTGATACAGTACCGCACATGAGACTGCTGTTCAAGCTCGAGAGGCAGGCGGGGGTGGGGGGAATGGTCCTAGCATGAATAAGGAACTACCTAACAGGAAGGAGCCAAAGAGTTACGGTAAGGGGCGAGAACTCGGACTGGCGAGCAGTAACAAGTGGAGTACCACAAGGATCGGTGCTGGGACCAATTCTATTTCTTGTATATGTTAACGACATGTTTACAGGCGTAGAGTCCTACATGTCGATGTTTGCGGATGACGCAAAGTTGATGAGAAGAGTTGTGACAGATGAGGATTGCAGGATCCTCCAAGAGGACCTGAATAGGTTGCAGAGATGGTCAGAGAAATGGCTACTGGAATTCAACACGAGCAAATGTAAAGTTATGGAAATGGGACTAGGAGATAGGAGACCAAAGGGACAGTACACAATGAAGGGGAGCAGCCTACCTGTGACGACGCGCGAAAGAGACTTGGGTGTGGACGTAACACCTAATCTATCTCCTGAGGCACATATAAATAGGATAACGACAGCAGTGTACTCTACACTGGCAAAAGTTAGAACATCATTCAGAAACCTAAGTAAGGAGGCATTTAGGGCGCTTTACACTGCCTACGTGAGGCCAGTGTTAGAGTATGCCGCCTCATCATGGAGTCCCCATCTGAAGAAGCATATAATGAAACTGGAAAAGGTTCAGAGGTTTGCAACGAGACTCGTCCCAGAGCTACGAGGGATGGGGTATGAGGAGCGCCTGAGGGAGCTATGCCTTACGACACTAGAAAAAAGAAGGGAGAGGGGGGACATGATAGGAACGTATAAGATACTCAGAGGGATTGACAGAGTGGACATAGACGAAATGTTCACACGGAATAGTAACAGAACGAGGGGACATGGGTGGAAGCTTGAAACTCAGATGAGTCACAGGGATGTTAGGAAGTTTTCTTTTAGCGTGAGAGTAGTGGGAAAATGGAGTGCACTTCAGGAACAGGTTGTGGAAGCAAATACTATTCATAATTTTAAAGCCAGGTATGATAGGGAAATGGGACAGGAGTCATTGCTGTAAACAACCGATGCTCGAAAGGCGGGATCCAAGAGTCAATGCTCGATCCTGCAGACACAACTAGGTGAGTACAACTAGGTGAGTACACACACACACACACACACACGCACACACACAAACACACACACACACACACACACACACACACACACATACACACACACACACACACACACACACACACACACACACACACACACACACACACACACACTCACACACACACACACACACTCACACACACAAACACACACACACACACAAAAGCCTTTGATACAGTACCGCACATGAGACTGCTGTTCAAGCTCGAGAGGCAGGCGGGGGTGGGGGGAAAGGTCCTAGCATAGAAAAGGAACTACCTAACAGGAAGGAGCCAAAGAGTTACGGTAAGGCGCGAGAAGTCGGACTGGCGAACAGTAACAAGTGGAGTACCTCAAGGATCGGTGCTGGGACCAATTCTATTTTTGTATATGTTAACGACATGTTTACAGGCGTAGAGTCCTACATGTCGATGTTTGCGGATGATGCAAAGTTGATGAGAAGAGTTGTGACAGATGAGGATTGCAGGATCCTCCAAGAGGTCCTGAATAGGTTGCAGAGATGGTCAGAGAAATGGCTACTGGAATTCAACACGAGCAAATGTAAAGTTATGGAAATGGGACTAGGAGATAGGAGACCAAAGGGACAGTACACAATGAAGGGGAACAGCCTACCTGTGACGACGCGCGAAAGAGACCTGGGTGTGGAGGTAACACCTAATCTATCTCCTGAGGCACATATAAATAGGATAATGACAGCAGCGTACTCTACACTAGCAAAAGTTAGAACATCATTCAGAAACCTAAGTAAGGAGGCATTTAGGGCGCTTTACACTGCCTACGTGAGGCCAGTGTTAGAGTATGCCGCCTCATCATGGAGTCCCCATCTGAAGAAGCATATAATGAAACTGGAAAAGGTTCAGAGGTTTGCAACGAGACTCGTCCCAGAGCTACGAGGGATGGGGTATGAGGAGCGCCTGAGGGAACTGTGCCTTACGACACTAGAAAGAAGAAGGGAGAGGGGGGACATGATAGGAACGTATAAAATACTCTGTGGGATTGACGGTTTGGACATAGACGAAATGTTCACACGGAATAGTAACAGAACGAGGGGACATGGACGGAAGCTTGAAACTCAGATGAGTCACAGATATGTTAGGAAGTTTTCTTTTAGCGTGAGAGTAGTGGGAAAATGGAATGCTCTTCAGGAACAGGTTGTGGAAGCAAATACTATTCATAATTTTAAATCCAGGCATGATAGGGAAATAGGACAGGAGTCATTGCTGTAAACAACCGATGCTCGAAAGGCGGGATCCAAGAGTCAATGCTCGATCCTGCAGACATAACTAGGTGAGTGCAACTAGCTGAGTAAACACGCACACCTGCCTCACAGGATAAATTGAATTCTACTATCAGGCAACACAAATAAGGCAAGAAAGAGAAGGGTGGGCAGACTACATGTTTTTTGATTGCCAGAGAGCCTTTGATCCAGTACCAAACAAGAGGCTAGTGAAAAAGCTGGAGATGCAGTCTGGAGTGAAAGGGAAGGTACTTATAATGGCTCAGGAACCTGTACAGCTGTTGATTGACGGTTGAGAGGAGTGACCAAAGAGCCAGAGCTCAGCCCCTGCAAACACAACTAAGTGAGTACAATTAGGTGAGTACACACACACACACACACACACACACACACACACACACACACACACACACACACACACACACACACACACACACACACACACACACACACACACACACACACACAGTCTACTTTCAAGTGTGGTCTAGAGCAGACACTTGCGAGATACTGTACCAACGCTCAGTGCGCTCAACTCACACCAACGTATCACCTGTGTACTTCTGTATATTCGACCAAATATATATATAGTATCTTAGTGTCTGTGTTTATTTGTCACCATACTTTACGTAACAATAGAACCGTTAAAGGTTCAAAGGTTTGCCACCAGACTAGTACCCGAGCTGAGAGGTATGAGCTACGAGGAGAGACTACGGGAATTAAACCTCACTTCGCTGGAAGACAGAAGAGTTAGGGGGGACATGATCACCACATTCAAGATTCTGAAGGGGATTGATAGGGTAGATAAAGACAGTCTATTTAACACAAGGGGCACACGTACTAGGGGACACAGGTGGAAACTGAGTGCCCAAATGAGCCACAGAGATATTAGAAAGAACTTTTTTAGTGTCAGAGTGGTTGACAAATGGAATGCATTAGGAAGTGATGTGGTGGAGGCTGACTCCATACACAGTTTCAAGTGTAGATATGACAGAGCCCGATAGGCTCAGGAATCTGTACACCGGTTGATTGACGGTTGAGAGGCGGGACCAAAGAGCCAGAGCTCAACCCCCGCAAACACAACTAGGTGAGTACAACTAGGTGAGTACACACACACACACACACACACACACACACACACACACACACACACACACACACTCACACACAAACACACACACACACACACACACACACACACACACACACACACACACACACACACACACACACACACACACACACACACGCGCACACCTGCCTCACAGGGTTAATTGAATTCTACGATAAGGCAACAAAAATAAGGCAAAACAAAAAAAGGGTGGGCAGACTGCGTATTTTTGGATTGCCAGAAAGCCTTTGATCCAGTACCAAACAAGAGGCTAGTGAAAAAGCTGGAGATGCAGTCTGGAGTGAAAGGGAAGGTACCTCATTTGATAAAGGAGTACCTAATCAACAGAAGACAACGAGTCACTGTGAGGGGTGAGGTCTCGAATTGGCGAGACGACACAAGTGGAGTCCCGCGGGGGTCAGTCCTTGGAACTATTCTTTTTCTGATATAGGTAAATGGTCTCCCAGAGGGAATAGACTCGTCTCTCTCAATGTTTGCTGATGATGCAAAAATTATGAGAAGGATTGAAACAGAGGATGATATTGGAGGCTACAAGATGACCTAGACAGACTGAATAGTTCAACAAATGACTGATTAAGTTCAACCCGAGTAAATGCAAAGTAATGAAACTAGGCAGTGGAAAAAGGAAGCCAGACACAGGATACAGTATAGAGATGAAGTACTTCATGAAATGGACAGAGAGAAAGATCTAGGAGTTGATATCACACCAAACCTGTCTCCTGAAGTCCACGTAAAAAGAATAACGTCTGCGGCATATACGAGGCTGGCTAACATCAGATCAGCCTTCAGGAACCTGTGTAAGGTATCATTCAGAATCTTGTATATCACATATGTAAGACCAATCCTGGAGTATGCAGCCCCAGCATGGAGCCCGTACCTTGGCAAGCACAAGACGAAGCTGGAAAAAGTGCAGAGGTCTTAGTCCCAGAACTAAGAGGCGTGAAAGCGACGAAGAAAAGCTGCGGGAAATGCACCTTTCGACGCTAAGAACCAGAAGAGTAAGGGGGAGACATGATCACTACCTACAAAATCCTCAGGGAAAATTGACAGGGTAGACAAGGATAAACTATTAAACACTGGTGGTGTGCGAACAAGGGGACACGGGTGGAAACTGAGTACCCAAATGAGCCAAAGGGACGTTAGAAAGAAATTTTTCAGTGTCAGAGTAGTTAACAGGTTAACTGCATTCCACAATCCCGGATGCTGCCGGGATGGTGGAATGCATTAGGCAGTGAAGTGGTAGAGGCTGACTCCATACACAGTTTCAAATATAGATATGATAGAGCCCAGTAGGCTCAGGAATCTGTACATCAGTTGATTAACAGTTGAGAGGCGGAACCAGAGCCAGAGATCAACCCCCGCATACACAATTAGGTGAGTACACTCACCTAATTGAGTGTGACTGAGTGTGAATTGAGTGTGATGGTGACACTTAAAAAACCCTCCCTCCCTCCCTCCGACCCTTCGGTTCACACACACACACACACAAACATCCCCCCCCCCCTTCACTAGGGTCACAGGCACACCTATAGGCCACGCACTATCTCTAGTAGACCGGACCCTTCACCAGCCTTCTTATAGATCCTTCAACTCTCACCACTCATATCTTCACCATCACACGTGTGGGTCTCAAACTGAAGCTCCTTGCTCGAATGATCATTATACTCCAGCTAGTTTCTCGACATGTCGTCACTAGTTACCCAATCAACGACCATCTCACATGTCTAACTCATTAGGAGAAGGCCGCTAATTATTATGAGAAAAGTCAGCTAGGCTGGCTTACTCAGGCGCTGTGGTTCCTCACCAACCTGCCACAAAAACTTCTTTAGCTCCTCAATCTGCTGAAGAATTTTACTCAACCGTGTGTATGATGCTATCCAGTGCCAGGCGGAGTCGTCATCTGGGGAGTGGAGGAGCGCTGAGTCTAGCTGGGGCCGTTGTGGGATTAACCCCATCATGGAGGCTAGGGTACGTGCCAGGTACAGCAGTCCTGTCTGCTGGCTCTGCCAGTCTGCTGCTTGGTGCTGGAGCATACTCAGCTCCATCTTGGTCATCTCCACCCGCCCCCACTCACGGTAAGTAGTTGAGGCTATCACCACCATCAACAAGGACACCCAAACCCTCCATCCACCGACTGCACTCATGATTAATAAAGTCGAAGGGCCGCGAAATCAACGAAATATACTGTTGATATTCACAAGACCAAAAACAAATGTTTTGGTTAATTCTTTTCAGTTTTGAAGGTAACGAGGTCATAATACTATCTCAGATCAAGTGGTAATTTAGTGAGGGTGGAACTGTCAATGGCAGTTGAGTGGAGAAGGTAGTGTTGGCAGAGAGTAATGGTGAAGTAAGGGTGGCAACAGTGACTGGAGGCGAAGCAAGAACAGTGACACTGCCACTACCCATCCTTCACAACCATACACTGTCAACTGGTGACATAAGAGGAAATATTGCTTCACCAACTAGTGACGCAATGCTGGTTTTCAGGGATAAAATTATCCGCACAGAAATCTAAGGCAGAGAAACTAGGTGACAACACTCCGGAAGGTGAAAATGAGGATGCTGCGGGGATAGTGAAGATGAGGATGCTGCAGGCATAGTGAAGATGAGGATGCTGCAGGGATGGTGAAGATTAGGATGCTGTGGGGATAGTGAAGATGAGGATGCTACGAAGATGGCGAAGATGAGGATGCAGCGGTAATGGTGAAGATAAGAATGCTGCAAAGGATGGTGAAGTTGAGGATGCTGTGGGGGATGGTGAAGATGAGGATGCTGCAAGGATGGTGAAGATGGGGATGGTGAAAATTAGGATTCAGGGGGATGGTAAAGAATAGGATTCAGGGGGATGGTGAAGACGAGGATGCTGTGGGGATGGCGAAGATTAGGATGCAGCAGTAATAGTGAAGATAAGAATGCTGCAGGGGATGGTGAAGATGAGGATGCTGGGGGATGTGAAGATGAGGATGCTGCGGACATAGTGAAGATGAGGATGCTACGAAGATGGTGAAGATGAGGATGCAGTGGTAATGGTGACGATAAGAATGCTGCAGGGGAAGGTGAAGTTAAGGATGCTGTGGGGGGATGGTGAAGATGAGGATGCTGCAAGGATGGTGAAAATGGGAAAGCCACTACTAACTTGGGGCCGGATACCCAAACTCTATTAACATCAGAGAAAGAACCCCGTTGCGACCCAATAGGGCCGTAACAGTGGGTTTTCTATGCAGAGGAGGGTGGTGGGGTTGCTATGGTGATAGTAAGATTATGATGCTGCGTGGATAGTGAAGATGAGGTTGCTGCAGAGATGGTGAAGATGAGGATAATGTGGGGATGGTGAATATTATAATGCTACGAAGATGGTGAAAATGATGCTGCGAAGATGGTGAAGATGACGATGACGCAGGGAATGGTGAAGGTGACGATGCTACATGTGTTGGTGATGATGAGGATGCTGCAGATGATGGAGAAGATGACGATGCTTCGGTAATGGTGAAGATAAGGATGCAACAGGTGATGGTGAAGATGAGGATGCTACAGGGATGGTGAAGATGAGGATGCTACAGATGATGGTGAAGATGAAGATGCTGCTTGGATGGTGTAGATGAGGATGCTGCGGGAATAGTGAAGATGACGATGCTGTGGGGAGGATGAAGATGGGATTGTTGCGGGGATGGTAAATATGAAGATGCTGCGAGGATGGTGAAGATGATGATGTTTAGGGGATGGTGAATATTAGGTTGTTGCCGGGATGGTGAAGATGAGGATGCTGCAGGGGATGATGATGATTAGGTTTAAGGGAGGATGGTGATGATGAGGATGCTTAGGGGATGGTGAAGATTAGGATGCTGCGGGGACTGTCAAGATGAGGATGCTTTTGGGGATGGTGAAGATGAGGATGTTGTAGGGGATGGTGAAAATTACGATGCTATGCAGATTGTGAAGATGAGGATTCTGCAGGTGATGGTGAAGATGAGGATGCTACGGGGATGGTGAAGATGAAAATGCTGCAGATATGGTGAAGATGAAGATGCTGCGGGGATGGAGAAGAAGAGGATGTAACAGGTGATGCTGAAGATGAGGATGCTGCGGGAGACTGCGGAGATGAGTATTCGGCGGGGATGGTGAGGATGAGGATGCTGCAAGGATGGTGAAAATGATGATGCTACAGGTGATACTGAAGATAAAGATGCTGCGGGGGATGCTGAAGATGAGGAAGCTGCGGGGATGGTGTAGATGAGATTGCTGCGAGGATGGTGGAGATGAGGATGCTGCGTGGATGGTGATGATGAGGATTCTGCAGGTGATGGTGAAGATGAGGATGCTACGGGGATGGAGAAGATGAAAATGCTGCAGATATGGTGAAGATGAAGATGCTGCGGGGATGGAGAAGAAGAGGATGCAACAGGTGATGCTGAAGATGAGGATGCTGCGGGAGACTGCGGAGATGAGGATTCGGCGGGGATGGTGAGGATGAGGATGCTGCAAAGATGGTGAAAATGATGATGCTACAAGTGATAATGAAGATAAAGATGCTGCGGGGGATGCTGAAGATGAGGAAGCTGCGGGGATGGTGTAGATGAGATTGCTGCGAGGATGGTGGAGATGAGGATGCTGCGTGGATGGTGATGATGAGGATTCTGTGGGGACGGTGAAGATTAGGATGCAGTGGAGATGGTGAAAATAAGGATGTTGCGAGAATCGTGAAGATGAGGATGCTGTGGGGATGGTGAAGATGAGGATGCTGCGAAGATGGTGAAGATGAGGATGCTTCAAGTGATAGTGAAGATGAGGATGTTGTAGGGGATGGTGGAAAAGACGATGCTGTTCAGATTGTGATGATGAGGATGCTACGGGGATGGTGAAGATGAAAATGCTGCAGATATGGTGAAGATAAGGATGCTGCGGGGATGGTGAAGATGAGGATGTTGGAGGTGATGAAGATGAAGATGGTGTAAGGATGGTCCAGATGAGGATGCGGTTAGGATTGGGAAGATGAGGATGCTGCGAAAATGGTGAATATGATGATGTTGCAGAGATGGTAAAGATGAGGATGCTGTGGAGATGATGAAGATGTTGATGCTACGAAGATGGTGAAGATGAGGATGCAGCGGCAATGGTGAAGGTAAGAATGCTGCAGGGGATGGTGAAGATGAGCATGCTGCCGAGGATATTGAAGATGAGAAGGCTTCAGGGATAGTGATCATGAGGGTGCTTCGAGGATGGTGAAGATGATGATGTTTAGCGGATGGTGAATATTAAGTTACTACAGGGACGGTGAAGATGAGGACGCTGCAACGATGGTGAAGATAAGAATGCTGCAGAGGATGGTGAAGATTAAGATTCAGGGGGGATTGTGAAGATGAGGATGCTGTGGGTGCGGTGAAGATTAGGATGCTGCAGGGATGGTCAAGATGAGGATGATGCACGGATGGTGAGGATGAGGATGCTTTGGGGATTGTGAAAATGAGGATGCTGCATGTGATAGTGAAGATAAGGATGCTGCGGGGATGATGAAGATGAGGAAGCTGCGGGGATGGTGAAGATGAGAATGCTGCAGAGATAGTGAAGATAAAGATGCTGCGGGGGATGATGAAGGTGAGAATGTTGTGGGGATGGTGAAGATGAGGTTGCTGCAGGGATGGTGAAAATGAGGATGCTACAGGGATGGTGAATATAAGGATAATGCGGGGATGGTGAAGATGCGGAAGATGAACGGGATGGTGAAGATGAGGATGCTGCTGGGATAGTGAAGATGACGATGCTAAGGGGATGGTGAAGATGAGGATGCTGCAGGGATATTTAAGATTAGGATGCTGCGGGGATGGTGAAGACGAGGATGTTGGTGGGGGATGGTGAAGATGAGAATGCTACAAAGATAGTGAAGATAAAGATGCTTCAGGGGTAGTGAAGATGAGAATGCTGCTGGAATGGTGAAGATGAGGATGCTGTGGGGATGGTGAAGATGAGGATGCTACGAAGATGGCGAAGACAAGGATGCAGCAGGAATGGTAAAGATGAGGATGCTACGATAATTGTAAAGATAAGAATGCTGCAGGGGATGGTGAAGATGCGGAAGATGAACGGGATGGTGAAGATGAGGACGCTATAGAAATATTGAAGATTAGGATGCTGCGGGGATAGTGAAGATGAGGATGTTGGAGGTGATGAAGATGGGGATGGTGTAAGGATGGTAAAGATGAGGATGCTGTTAGGATTGGGAAGATGAGGATGCTGCGAAAATGGTGAATATGATGATGCTGCAGAGATGGTAAAGATGAGGATGCTGTGGGGATGTTGAAGATTATGATACTACGAAGATGGTGAAGATGTGGATGCAGCGGCAATGGTGAAGGTAAGAATGCTGCAGGGGATGGTGAAGGTGAGCATGCTGCGGGGGATAGTCAATGTGACGGTGCTGTGGAGGATGGTGAAAAAGAGAATGCTACAGGTGATGCTAAAGATGAGGATGCTGCAGGAGATAGTGAAGATATGGATGCAACAAGGATGGTGAAGATGAGGACGCAACGGGGATGATCAAACTGAGAATTCTGTGGGGATGGTGAAGATGAGCATGATAAAGGTGATAGTGACGATGAGGATAATGCAGAGGATGGTGAAGATTAGGATGATGCGGGGTTTGTGAAGATGAGGATGCTGCGGGGATGGTGAAGATATGAGGACGCCGTGGGGATGTTGAAGATGCGAATGCTACAGGAGATGGTGAAGATGGGGTTTCTGCGGGAATGGTGAAGATGACGATGCTGCGGGGATCGTGAAGATGAAAATGCTGTGAGGATAGTGAAGATGAGGATGTTTCAGGGAATGGTGAAGATGAGGATGCTTCGGAGATGGTTAAGATGAGGATGCTGCAGATATCGTGAAGATGAGGATGCTGCAGATATGGTTAAGATGAGGATTTTGGGGGTGATGAAGATGAGGATGGTGTAAAGATGGTCAGGATGAGGATGCTGTTGGGATAGTGAAGATGAGGATGCAGTTGGGATAGTGAAGATGAGGATGCTGCGAAGATGGTGAATATGAGGATGCTGCAAAGATGGTGAAGATGAGGATGCTGTCGGGGATGGTGTAGATTAGGATGCTGGAGGGGATAGTGAAGATGAGGTTGATATGCGGATGGTGAAGATATGGATGAGGCAGGGGATGGTGAAGATGAGGATGCTATATAGATGGTTAAGATGATGATGCTGCGTTGGATGAAGCAGATGAGGATGCTGCTAGGATGGTGAAGATAATAATGCTGTACTCACCTAGTTGTGTTTGCAGGGGTTGAGCTCTGGCTCTTTGGTCCCGCCTCTCAACTGTCAATCAACAGGTGTACAGATTCCTGAGGCTATTGGGCTCTATCATATCTACAATTGAAACTGTGTATGGAGTCAGCCTACACCACACCACTGCCTAATGCATTCCATTTGTCAACCACTCTGACACTAAAAAAGATCTTTCTAATATCTTTGTGGCTCATTTGGGCACTCCTCTGTCTCCTTGTGCGTGTGCCTCTTGTGTTAAATAGCCTGGCTTTATCTACCTTATTAATTCCCTTCATGTCCCCCCTAACTCTTCTGTCTTCTAGCGAACTGAGGTTTAATTCCCGTAGTCTTTCCTCGTAGCTCATACCTCTCAGCTCAGGTACTAGTCTGGTGGCAAACCTTTCATCCTTTTCCAGTTTAGTCTTATCCTTGACTAGATATGGACTCCATGCTGGGGCTGCATACTCCAGGAATGGCCTGACATATGTGGTATACAAAGTTCTGAATGATTCTTTACACAAGTTTCTGAATGCCGTAGGTATGTAGGCCAGCCGGGCATATGCCGCTGATGTTATCCTCTGGATATAGGCTGCAAGTGACAGGTCTGGCGTGATATCAACCCCGAAGTCTTTTTCTTTCTCTGACTCCTGAAGAATTTCCTCTCCCAGATGATACCTTGTATCTGGCCTCCTGGTCCTTACACCTATCTTCATTACATTACATTTGGTTGGGTTAAACTCTAACAACCATTTGTTCGACCATTCCTTCAGCTTGTCTAGGTCTTCTTGAAGTTTCAAACAGTCCTCTTCTGTCTTAATCCTTCTCATGATTTTGGCATCGTCCGCAAACATTGAGAGAAATAAATCTATACCCTCCGAGAGATCGTTTACATATATCAGAAACAAGATAGGACCGCGTACAGAGCCCTGTGGGACTCCACAGGTGACTTCACGCCAATCGGAGGTCTCACCCCTCACCGTAACTCTCTGCTTCCTACTGCTTAGGTACTCCCTTATCCACTGGAGCACCTTTCCAGCTACACCTGCCTGTCTCTCCAGCTTATGTACCAGCCTCTTTTGCATTACTGTGTCAAAGGCTTTCCGACAATCCAAGAAAATGCAGTCCACCCAGCCCTTTCTTTCTTGCTTGATCTTTGTCACCTGATCGTAGAATTCTATTAAGCCATTCAGGCAAGATTTATCCTCCCTGAACCCATGTTGGCGATTTGTCACGAAGTCCCTTCTCTCGAGATTAGCTACCAGTTTTTTTCTCACGATCTTCTCCATCACTTTGCATGGTATATAAGTCAAAGACACTTCCCTGTAGTTCAGTGCCTCATGACTGTCGCCCTTTTTGTGTATTGGGACCACATTTGCCGTCTTCCATATTTCTGGAAAGTCTCCTCTCAAGTGTCCTACTATACACTATGGAGAGTGGCAAGCAAAGTGCCTCTTCACTCTCTTTCAGTACCCATGGTGAGATCACGTCTGAACCAACAGCCTTTCTAACATCCAGATCCAGCAGGTGTCTTTTGACCTCCTCTCTCGTAATTTCGAACTCTTCCAAGGCCGCCTGGTTTATTTCCCTTTCTCCTAGCACAGTGACCTCACCTTGTTCTGTTGTGAAGTCCTCCTGGAACCTCTTGTTGAGTTCTTCACACACCTCTTTGTCATTCTCTGTATACCTGTCCTTGCCTGTTTTAAGTTTCACTACCTGTTCTTTCACTGTTGTTTTCTTTCTGATGTGACTGTTGAGTAACTTTGATTCGGTCTTGGCTTTGTTTGGTATATCATTTTCATAACTTTTCTCTGCTTCTTTTCTCACCCTGACATACTCATTCCTGGTTCTCTGGTATCTCCCTCTGCTTTCTGGTGTTTTGTTATTCCGGAAGTTCCTCCACGCCCTTTTGTTCAGTTTCTTTGCTTCCATACATGCCCTATTATACCATGGATTCTTCTTTTGCTTCTCGGATTTTTCCTTTTGGGCCGGGATGTATCTGCTTACTGCCTCCTGACACTTTTGGGTGACACAGTCCATCATATCTTGTACAGACTTAGCTCTGAGGCCTGTGTCCCAAGGTATTTCCCTTAGGAAGCTTCTCATCTCCTCATAATTTCCCTTTTGGTATGCCAGCCTTTTGTTTCCTAGTTCGTTTTGGGGGGATATAATTCCTAGCACTACCAGGAACTCAAAGTTCAATACACTGTTATCACTCATTCCAAAGGGTGCTTCCATCTTGACTTCCCTTATATCCCACTCATTTAGGGTAAGTATCAGATCAAACATTGCTGGTTCATCTTCTCTCATTCTTGTTGGTCCCTTGATGTGCTGGCTTAGAAATTTTCTTATTGCCACATCCAGCAGCTTAGCTCTCCATGTTTCTGGTCCTCCATGTGGGTCTTTGTTCTCTCAATCTATTTTTCCATGATTGAAGTCTCTCATGATTAGTAGTCCAGATCCATTTCTGCTAGCAACAGAAGCTGCTCTCTCTATTATGTTAATGGTGGCCATGTTGTTTCTATCATACTCCTGTCTGGGTCTTCTGTCATTTGTTGGTGGATTATACATGACTACGACTATAATTTTTTCCCATCCAGTTGTTATTGTACCTATTATGTAGTCACTGAAACCTTCACATCCCTGAACTACCATCTCCTCAAAGTCCCAGCCTTTTCTTACCAGCAGGGCTACACCACCACCACCTCTTCCTTCTCTCTCTCTTTCCTCATAACATAAAAGTCCTGTAGGAACACTGCATTTGTTATGGTTTTCGTTAGCTATGTTTCTGTGAGAGCTATTTTGTCTGGTTTTTCCTCTAGTACCCATTCTCCAAGTTCATTTGCTTTATTTGTAATTCTATCTATGTTAGTGTACATTGCCTTGAGGCTCACTTTCTTCTGTCCCTTCTCAAATCTCCTCCTTGGTGAGTGTTCCGCTGGTGGGGGAAGCTGTGCCATGGGTGTGAGGATTTGTGAGGTGGATACCAGGGTTGCAGAGGATACTGGGATGAGGGGTAGGGGGTCAAGTGAAAGGGGAGGGATAGGGAGGGTATGGGGTGAAAGGGGAGGGAGGACAGGAAGGAAAGGGGGGGGGGAGGATGGAAGGGGTAGAAGGGTGGGGATTGGGTGTGGGGTGAAGGAGATTTGGTTGAGTATTTGAGTGGGTACAGAGAGGTTTTGGGGTAGGGGGGGTTTTCTATGCAGAGGAGGGTGGTGGGGTTGCTATGGTGATAGTAAGATTATGATGCTGCGGGGATAGTGAAGATGAGGTTGCTGCGGAGATGGTGAAGATGAGGATAATGTGGGGATGGTGAATATTATGATGCTACGAGGATGGTGAAAACGATGCTGCGAAGATGGTGAAGATGACGATGACGCAGGGAATGGTGAAGGTGACGATGCTACATGTGTTGGTGATGATGAGGATGCTGCAGTTGATGGAGAAGATGACGATGCTTCGGGGATGGTGAAGATAAGGATGCAACAGGTGATGGTGAAGATGAGGATGCTGTGGGAAATTTTTACCCACCATATCTAATTATCATCTAAGAAATGTATAATTTCTGTATCATATCAAAATCATATCTAAAATCATATCAGAATCATTATAGATTCATTATACAGTTTGATCCTAGAAGATAATGCCACTTGGATCCCATACGCATAGGGCCCTATAGATGCCTACGTGACTTTGTGCATGATCTCTTATGGATCCAGAAACTTCTAGAAAGATTTTATAATTAAAAAATTATTGGAACATTGATTCAATATCCGGTAGGGATAAAAATCGAATCCTTAATAAGAATCAGTGGTACTATCAAGTACTACTTATAATCTTTATATCCTATATCAAATTATATTATAATTACAGCTTATCTCAATCATAAGTCTAGACTGTAAAAATAATCAATCAATATTCATAGAAGACTTCCGTGCTCGGGGAGCATGGGAAGGGATCTGGGTCAGAAGCGTCCACGAGAGCGGTGGAGGACCACGCGTTTGTTGACAACTGTGAACACGTGTGACGGATCCTTAGCGAACATTACCAGCTCAAGGACACCTTATCTAATATCTTTATCACCAGTGAACACTCTCTAGAATTGGGGGAGTACCTGGACAATATCTACAAGGAAAATCCTAGAACAGTTATATAAAATAGGAGTGTATAGTGGAGCACACAGTGACTTGGCTCCACCTTCATTCCTAATCTTCAGCAACTATCATTCTTCTGCAACTGCAGGGTCAATCACGTAGCAATGCTGCCAGTACATCATACAGCAACGCTGTGACTAAATATCGTGCCTAAACTCAACAAGAGAGAGTTAATCAGTCTGGCACCTTGTCAGACAGGCACCCCGACTGGCAGAGAAGTATATTGAAGGTTATTTGGTATATGATTGGCCAATTGTATGCTTGTGTGACTTTAATATCCTATAAATCTGTCTGTTGGTTAAAAAGCGAGGCTAAGCCTCACATTTCAGTAAGTTTATTAATATTGTAGATGAGCAGCAGGTCCTTGTCCAGGCACTAAACTTCATGAGTGTCCAGTTGTCAGGAAAAGATTCAGTCGCAATGCGTAAATAAAGTCTCATGAGTGTCCATTGTGTGGAAAAGGATTCAGTCAAGCTGACTACATAATCATTGAATATAAACATGTCTGCATATACATTGAATATATAATTAAAGTTAACAATTGCTTGCTTAGTTAATTTATAAGTTATCATACAAGTTCATTTAATTGAATGATTTCTAGTACTTAGTTAACAGTATTTAGACTACATTTAAAGTCATTTATTATACTTTTGCAATTTAATTTGTTTATAGTATAAGAACCAATTGGCTGTTAGTTGTGGTGCTAGGTTAGACTATGTATGTTTAAATCCCTGATTTAAACAGAGCCAGTGTTCAGTCATATAACTGAATTTATCAAATCTTATCCTTGTATAATATACAAGCTGATGTGAGATCCCTGTCTACAGGTGGACTGGGACTTCTGACAACTAATCCATTCATCCCACCTGTCCCTTACAACCCACAATCTATCATTAGGAAAAGAGGAGCTAGGATTTACGACCCTAGCTAGAGATTCTTGGAATTAATTTGCCGACAGTAATTTTTTAATTTAGTTCAGTCCAAGTCTCTAGTAGTCTCCTCTTATATCAATCCCAGCAGGTATTTCCCACATTAATGGTCCTTCGAACCAAGATATTAATGGTCCTTTGTACCTAGATATTTATGATCATTCGTTTACCGAATATTTCAATGCCAAATACATAAGAAACTTCTTGATTTTGCATTGGAATAATTCTTACATATTCTGGCCTAACCTAGCTATCAGCCAATATTTATCATAGCTATATATCTTAAGTAAACATATTGTTTGCAGTGGCTTAAGCCACCATATCCATTAACTAGTAAGCATTCATAGCATACTAATACTGTTCAGTGTTAAGAAACCACAGTACTTAAGTATATCAGTGTCAAAGACACAACTGCATCTTAATCATAAACACAATTATTTACCTCACTTGTGGTAACATTACATACATATTTAAGTGTATTATCTAGCATTATCTCTAATCAACTGATTTTCAGAGCTGCTCATTACATAATATCCTTTAAAAAGTATTTTTATCATTGTAAGAGCATTTCATTACAATCCAACTATAATCAACTGTATCATACCCTATTACAGGTAAAACCAGTAGACATTCTACTGTATTTTATCAAACAATTATTATGGTAACAGATTTTGTAATAACTTTGCAAAAATAGTGCCATTTACTATTTTTAAAAAATTATTACAGGATTTACCAACTTGGTGCATTCGGGTCACAAATCAAATTATTACAGTACTTTTGATAATTGAACACCTGCTACATCCAGATTCCAGGGAGGAAATAAAGGACGATCTTTGGAATCATTACCTAAGTAGACAGGAAAGCTCATTTATCAAAATACATTAACATCATACATATTTATCAGAAAAAAGAAAATATCTCGGAATCTCCGAAACTCGGAAAAGGTCAAAATGGATGACAGTATTCCACCAGCAGCTGAAACAGGAAATAGAAGGACACTTATTGGTCTACAAAATCACCTAACTCAACTGATTGACAAATGTCAAAAGTTGGCTAGACAACCATCTCCTGATTTAATAATTTTGAATACCAGAGTAAAAGCAGCTGTTGAAAAGTATGGACAAATCAAACACCATGCAGAGATTTATCTAACAGAAATGGCTACTGCAGATTTAACCCAAAGGGAACTTCAGGAAATCATTGCTGAAATGACAATGTATGAAGATAAAATCCAAGATCAACTTGATCCTTTAATCAAACAAATATCTCAAGCAGGAACCCAATCCAATGTGAGCTCATCCACTCAACAGAGCAATGCAACTATCACACATATTGCAGCAGAGCTCCCAAAGGTACATTTACCATATTTTGAGGGCAAGGATGAAGACGATTGGGATACCTTCTGGAGAGCCTTTGATTCTATAATAAACTCCAACGCTTCTCTCAAAAAAGCGACGAAGTTTCAATATTTACAAGGCCAGTTACGAGGAGAGGCAAGGCAGGTCATTGCTAATTTGTCATTAACAGATGATGATTACGACCATGCCTTACAGTTGTTACAAGATAACTACAGTGATAAGGAGACAGCTATTGCTCGTCTCACATACAAATTATTGGATTTACCCTCTCCCAATAAAAGTTATGAGTCACTACAATCATTTCGATTGTCTATAGAATCAATCATCAAAGCCCTTAGTACAAAAGTACCTGTAGGAAATGCAGAGTGGCTTACAAAGTTAATCATTCAAAGGAAACTTCCTAATGAGGTCATAGACAGCCTATGCACCCATTATAACACCAACATCTTATCACAGAGCCAAATCTTTGATGGACTTCGAGCTTACGTACAAAGATTACGAAGCCGAGGAAAACTTAGATCACAAGAAAAAATCACTAAAAGTGAATCCATGGACAAAAACAAAAATGTCCAAACTGGCAGTCAAAAATCAAGGCAACAAAACTCCTCTTCTGCAAAGTGGAAACAGAGTGATGTTGGCTCTTTTGCTATATCCCCCACAGTTAACAGAACTGTAGGAAATAAAACTCCCAAGACAGATAAGACAAAAGGAGCTGCAAGTGCCCTAAAATGTTTATTCTGTCAAGACGCACATACCATTTATCAATGCACAGTTTATGAAGGTCGTGCCAGTCGAATCAATCGACTGAAATCTCTGAACAGGTGCATCCGTTGTTTACGGAAGCATGATACAAGTGAATGTAATACTCAATTGCAGAACTGCCAATATTGTCATAAAAGTGTTCATCACACAGCACTCTGTGTTGATATCAACACTCAATCCAGATCACAGACATCCAATAATCAACCTGCATCTCAGGCAAAACCCAAAGATGATAATAACACAACAGCCGTACAATACTGTACAATAATGAGTAATGTCAATGCCTTAGATACAGAAATTGTTACAACAGCCATATTGCCTACTGCACAGCTAGAACTATGCAATCAAGGAATTTGTATTCAAACAAGAGGCTTTTTTGATCAAGGTTCTCAAAAAACCTTTATCAGTAGAAAGATGGCAGAAGATTTACAACTTAAATCTTCAAAGCAAATATCTACATCCATATCAGGGTTTTTTACCAGTTCAGGTCGTAGAACTTTTCCGGTAGTACAACTCATTGTCTGTCTAGGTACATCCCAAAGGACAGTCGAAGCCATAGTAGTTGATAAAATTCCTACTGAAATGGAAGTGACTGGTCTGGCAGCAACAATTAAATTCCTAAAAGAAAAAGGAATCCAATTAGCAGATCCTCTACTCGATTCTGACTACATAGGGAATATCGGAATCCTGATTGGAGCTGACTACTATCATCGATTCATTCTGAGATCAGAGGAATGTATGGGTATGAATATACTCAATTCGGCAGGAGGCATATTGATGACAGGACCTATACTAGATCTTGAACCTTCAACTCCTGTAAAATCACATCATATAGAAACTGTAATCGTGGCATGGCTAGGCAAAGAACAGTCACCACTTAATATCCCCCACATGATTGATGATGGATTGGAATCTGTACATCAATTGTGGGAACTTGATGCCATAGGAATAATTCCTGAACAACCAAGTCCTGATGATGTCTGTGCATACAATCAGTACTTAGAAACTGTACAGTATCATGATGGACAATACTGGGTAAGGCTACCATGGAAAATCAACCAATAAACCTTACCTACCAATTATCACATGGCTTATAGCCAATTTAAATCTCAATTAGCAAACCTAAGAAAAAGGCCTGAGCATTTAAAACTCTATCATGAGATTATAGCTCAACAATTAAAGAATAAATTCATCGAAGTCGTGAAACACAACAATAAGCAAACAGGCCATTTTTTACCACACATGGCTGTAATGAGAGATTCAAAAACGACTCCTTTACGGATAGTTTTTAATTGTAGCTCTAAATCTGGACTCCAAGGAACCAGTCTAAATGATTGTTTGCAAACAGGTCTAAGTCTAACTCAGAAATTGTATGACATACTGTTGAAGTTTAGACTTAACAAATATGCTTATTCAGCAGACATTAGTATGGCCTTTCTAAGAGTTTGCTTGCAAGAAGAAGATAGAGACTTCACTAAGTTTCTATAGTTAGAGAACCCAGAAGATATCAATAGTCCTATAGTGACTTACAGATTCTCATCAGTTCTTTTTGGCGCGACAAGTAGTCCATTTCTATTGCAAGCAACTCTAGATACTCATCTGAAGAAATCATCAAGTCCCTATAAGGCTGAAATCAGTCAGAATCTATATGTAGATAATTTTCAAGGGACAGTTAACAGTACTACTGAACTGTTACAATTATATCAAGAGGCCAACAAGGAACTACAAGGTGCCAACATGCCACTACAGTCTTGGGCCTCTAATAATACAACATTGAATAATTAAATAGCAAGAGATTACCCTGAATATCATGTACCAGAATCACAAAAGGTGTTAGGCATGGAGTGGGATTTAATCTCGGACACAATTCTAATCAGAGCTGTACCAGTAAATTATTGCATTGCTACAAAAAGGGATTTGCTTTCACAAGTTAGCAAAGTATTCGACCCACTTGGTCTATTAAATCCTTTAACTATCAAGTGGCGTTTATTGGTGCAAGAAGCTTGGAAGGCTAAGGTTGGTTGGGATGATCCATTACCAATCCAGTTACAAAAAGCTTGGATGGAAGTGGCTCATGAACAAACTTTAGTCGAAAAGATAATCTTTCCAAGACACATAGTCGAGGAAAATGATGAAGTATCACTACATGTATTCGCAGACTCGTCAGCCAAAGCCTTTGGAGCTTGTGCTTACTTAGTGACTTCTAATCAATCACATCTTATCACCTCTAAGGCCAGAGTTGCTCCATTAAAAAAAAGGACTTTGCCTCAGATGGAACTAACTGCATTGCTAACTGGCACACGCTTAGCAGTGCATATCAAACAAGTCTTGTCTACCATGAACATCAAAGATGTCATTATATGGTCTGACAATGAAGCTGTATTACAATGGGTACGAAACGACAACTGTCCAACTCCATATGTAAAAAATCGCGTCTCGGAAATTAAAGAAATTTCCGCAGGCTTTCAATTGTTGCATGTACCAACAAAAGATAATCCAGCTGATCTTTTATCAAGAGGTATGACATTTAAACAATTTGCAAAGGCAGATATTTGGTTTCATGGGCCTCGATGGTTAGTGAATGGTAGTTGGCCTGAACAAAAGCCACACGTCATCTCGACACAAACCATAACTACCACCAGGCAGCAAGCTCAAATATCAGTCTTGGATTGTACTCGTTACTCCTCGCTCATCAAATTAATCAATGTAACACAGAACGTGTTTCATTATCTCAGGAAAAAAGGTATAAAATACACCTTTCCTGATGCACTTATCTATTGGGTAAGACAAGCCCAGAGAGAAACTTATGGGAATAACTATGAAAATCTTCCGCATAAGTTAAAACACAATCTCGGTCTGTGGATAGACCAAGAAAATCACAACATTCTGCGTTGTGGAGGGAGACTTAAACACGCAGATATCAATCTAGATACTGTGCATCCATGGTTTTTACCAAAAAATCATTGGATCACCAGGTTGATTGTGTTGCACACACATCAACAAATCATCAATCATGGAGGAGTGTTAGACACACTCACACAAATCAGACAGCAGTACTGGATTCCTCAGGGAAGACAGTCAGGCAAATCAATCTTGAAGAATTGCATGATATGCCGAAGGTACGATGCAAGAACTTGCTCTTTTCCAGGGCCACCACCCCTACCAAAGGAACGAGTGGTTCATCTACACCCTTTCGAAACGACAGGAGTAGATTATACAGGAGCAATATATCTAACAGGGACTCCAGATAAGCAACCTATCAAGGCATAAATCTGTCTGTTCACCTGTGCTACCACCAGGGCAGTACATTTAGAGGTAACACCCGATATGACTGCTCAATCATTTATACAAGCTTTCCGCAGATTCGCAGCACGCCGATCATGCCCTAAGCTGATGATTTCAGACAACGGAGCAAACTTGGTAGCTGGAGAAGCATGTCTACGGGAAATTTGTTCCCATCCTGCAGTTACTTCCACACTGGAACAGCGTCATTGCAGATGGAAATTTATCCCTCCGAGAGCCCCATGGCACGGAGGATTTTATGAACGGTTAATAGGAACTGTTAAAAGATCCTTGAGAAAATCTCTACACCGTCAGAAAATCAATCTTCAAGAACTCCAGACAGTAATCACGGAAATAGAATCAAGGGTGAATAGCCGGCCGTTGACTTACTTGTCTGATGATCCTACTCAACATGAGCCATTAAGTCCTGCACACTTAATGTATGGAAGACTTCTGACTCCAGTACCATCTCTAGTGGATGGTGAGATCAGAGATCCCTCATATGTGGGTCAGAGCGAGTTGGTTCAGGGGTATAAGCATCTGTCCAGCATAATCCAAAAATGGAATGATGTTTGGACAAAAGAATATCTTACATCTCTACGAGAACATCACTATGGGGCCAATGTCCCACATAATATATCTATTCTCCAACCTGGCGATATTGTCTTGGTAGACAGTGATGGCCCTAGGGCTGACTGGCCATTAGGTAAAGTTGTCTCAGTCCATCCAGATAGCCAGGGGATTTTGAGAATAGTCAAAATCCTGTCTAAAGGAACAACTTCCCTAAAGACATTGGACAAACTCATCCACATGGAATCAGTGAGCCAGCTGCAGTTAGATCCAGAGAGACCTCAAGACACTCTAACTCCACATGACCCACAGACTCCTAACAGACACAATCGTCCACAACGGACAGCAGCACAAAAGTGCAAGCAAAATTTGCACTTGTATTATCAATCCGATGGAGAGTAAATAAATACAGCTGGTTACTACTGTTCTTAGTATTGGACTCTGTGCCAGTTCTCTCCCTCTGGAAGATGTGGGAAATTTTTACCCACCATATCTAATTATCATCTAAGAAATGTATAATTTCTGTATCATCAAAATCATATCAGAATCATTATAGATTCATTATACAGTTTGATCCTAGAAGATAATGCCACTTGGATCCCATACGCATAGGGCCCTATAGATGCCTACGTGACTTTGTGCATGATCTCTTATGGATCCAGAAACTTCTAGAAGGATTTTATAATTAAAAAATTATTGGAACGTTGATTCAATATCCGGTAGGGATAAAAATCGAATCCTTAATAAGAATCAGTGGTACTATCAAAAACTACTTATAATCTTTACATCCTATATCAAATTATATTATAATTACAGCTTATCTCAATCATAAGTCTAGACTGTAAAAATAATCAATCAATATTCATAGAAGACTTCCGTGCTCGGGGAGCATGGGAAGGTATCTGGGTCAGAAGCGTCCACGAGAGCGGTGGAGGACCACGCGTTTGTTGACAACTGTGAACATGTGTGACGGATCCATAGCGAACATTACCAGCTCAAGGACACCTTATCTAATATCTTTATCACCAGTGAACACTCTCTAGAATTGGGGGAGTACCTGGACAATATCTACAAGGAAAATCCTAGAACATTTATATAAAATAGGAGTGTATAGTGGAGCACACAGTGACTTGGCTCCACCTTCATTCCTAATCTTCAGCAACTATCATTCTTCTGCAACTGCAGGGTCAATCACGTAGCAACGCTACCAGTACATCATACAGCAACGCTGTGACTAGATATCGTGCCTAAACTCAACAAGAGAGAGTTAATCAGTCTGGCACCTTGTCAGACAGGCACCCCGACTGGCAGAGAAGTATATTGAAGGTTATTTGGTATATGATTGCCAATTGTATGCTTGTGTGACTTTAATATCCTATAAATCTGTCTGTTGGTTAAAAAGCGAGGCTAAGCCTCACATTTCTGTAAGTTTAATAATATTGTAGATGAGCAGCAGGTCCTTGTCCAGGAAGTAAGCCTCATGAGTGTCCAGTTGTCAGGAAAAGATTCAGTCGCAATGCGTAAATAAAGTCTCATGAGTGTCCATTGTGTGGAAAAGGATTCAGTCAAGCTGACTACATAACCATTGAATATAAACATGTCTGCATATACATTGAATATATAAATAAAGTTAACAATTGCTTGCTTAGTTAATTTATAAGTTATCATACAAGTTCATTTAATTGAATGATTTCTAGTACTTAGTTAACAGTATTTAGACTACATTTAAAGTCATTTATTATACTTTTGCAATTTAATTTGTTTATAGTATAAGAACCTATTGGCTGTTAGTTGTGGTGCTAGGTTAGACTATGTATGTTTAAATCCCTGATTTAAACAGAGCCAGTGTTCAGTCATATAACTGAATTTATCAAATCTTATCCTTGTATAATATACAAGCTGATGTGAGATCCCTGTCTACAGGTGGACTGGAACTTCTATCAACTAATCCATTCATCCCACCTGTCCCTTACAGCCCACAATCTATCATTAGGAAAAGAGGAGCTAGGATTTACGACCCTAGCTAGAGATTCTTGGAATTAATTTGCCGACAGTAATTTTTTAATTTAGTTCAGTCCAAGTCTCTAGTAGTCTCCTCTTATATCAATCCCAGCAGGTATTTCCCACAGATGCTACAGGGATGGTGAAGATGAGGATGCTACAGATGATGGTGAAGATGAGGATGCTGCTTGGATGGTATAGATGAGGATGCTGCAGGGATGGTGAAGATAATGGTGCTACAGGTAATGGTTAAGATCAGGATGCTGAGGGGGATAGTGAATATGAGGATGCTACAATTGATGGTGAAGATCCTCCAAGAGATAGTGAAGACAAGGATCCTACAGGTGATGGTGAAGATGAGGATACTGTAGGGGATGGTGATGATAATTATGAAACAGGTGATGGTGAAGATAAGGATGCTACAAGTTTATGGTGAAGATAAGGATGCTACATGTAATAGTGAAGATAAGGATGTTATAAGTGATAATGAAGAAGAGGATGCTATAGGTGATGGTGAAAAGGAGGATGTTGCAAGGGATTGTGACGGTAAGGATGATACAGGTGATAGTGAAAATAATAATGCTTCAGAAGATGGTGAAGATGAAGATGCTGCAGTGGATGGTGACGATAAGGATGAAACAGGTGATGGTGAAGAAGAGGTTGCTGTGGGGATGGTGAACATGAGGATGCTGCTGGATGGTCCAGATGGGAATGCTGCAGGGATCGTGACGACGATGGTGCGGGAATGGTGAAGAAGAGGATGCTTCAGGTGATGCTGAAGATGAGGATGCTGCGGGAGATGGCGAAGATGAGGAAGCTGTGGGGATGGTGAAGACGAGAATGCTGCGGGGATGGTGAAGGTGAGAATGCTGCGGGGATGGTGAAGATTAGAATGCTGTGGGGATGGTGAACATGAAGAAGCTGCGGGGATAATGAAGATGACGATGCTAAGGAGATGGTAAAATCACGCTCATCAGTCAAATTTCCCACATTTCAGGTATTTTGAAAACTGCAGAGGGGTTTGTGCAAAATATGACCCATCCCCGTTTACGGTAATTGGCATGTTTTCGGTATAAAAAGTCGTAATTTGAAAATGAAAACTGGTGCAGAGAGTCAGAATTTGACTCAAGAATTACTCTCAGGAGACAAATTTCCCACATTTCAGATATTTTGAAAACTGCAGGGAGGTTTGGGCAAAATATGACTCAATGCCTTTTTCAGTAATTGGCATAATTTCGGTATAAAAAGCCGAAATATTTAAATGAAAATAGGTGCAAAGAGTCAGAATTCGGCTTAAAAATGACGTTCAGGAGTCAAATTTCCCACATTTCAGATATTTTAAAAACTACAGGGGGGTTTGGGCCAAATATGACCCATCGCGGTTTACAATAAGTGGCATATTTTCGGTATAAAAATTCATAATTTGAAAATAAAAAAAGGGGAAGAGAGTCACAATTCGGCTCAAATATCACACTCAGGAGTCAAATTTCTCATATTTCAGATATTTTGAAAACTGAAGGGGGGTTTGCGCAAAATATGACCGATCCCAGTTTACAGTAATTAGCATATTTTCGGAATAAAAAGTCATAATTTGAAAATAAAAAAAGAGGCAGAGAGTCATAATTCGGCTCAAAAATTATGCTCAGGAGTCAAATTTCTCACATTTCAGATATTTTGAAAACTGAAGGGGGGTTTGGGCAAAATATGACCCATCCCCGTTTACAGTAATTGGCATATTTTCGGTATAAAAAGACGAAATTTGAAAATGAAAAAAGGGGCAGAGAGTCAGAATTCGGCTCAAAAATCACGCTCAGGAGTCAAATTTCCCTCATTTCAGATATTTTGAAAACTGATGGGGGGTTTGGGCAAAATATGACCCATCGCCGTTTGCAGTAATTGGCATATTTTCGGTATAAAAAGCCGTTATATTTAAATGAAAATAGGTGCAGAGTCAGATTTCGGCTCAAAAATCAAGTTAAGGAGTCAAATTTCCCACATTTCAGATATTTTGAAAAATGCAGGTGATTTTGGGCCAAATATGACCCAACCCCGTTTACTGTAATTTGCATTTTTTCGGTATAAAATATCGTAGTTTGAAAATGAAAATAGGTGCAGAGTCAGAATTCAGCTCAGAATCCATGCGCAGTAGTCAAATTTCCTACATTTCAGATATTTTGAAAACTGCAGAGGGGGGAGGGGTAAAATATGATCCATCCCAGTTTACAATAATTGCCATATTTTCGGTATAAAAAGTCGTAATTTAAAAATGAAAATAGGTGCAGAGAGTCAGAATTTGCCTGAAAAATTTCGCTCATGGGTCAAATTTCCCACATATCAGATTTTTGAGAAGTGCAGGGGGGATTTGGTCAAAATATGACCCATCGCATTTTAAGTAATTGGCATATTTTCGGTATAAAAAGTCGTAATTTGAAAATGAAAATAGGTGCAGATAGTCAGAAATCGACTCAAGAATCTCCCTCAGGAGTCAAATTTCCAACATTTCAGATATTTAAAAACTGCAGGGTTGTTTGGGCAAAATATGACTCATTGCTGTTTTCAGTAATTGGCATATATTCGGTATAAAAAGTTGTTATATGAAAATGAAAATAAGTGCAGAGAGTCAGAATTCGGCTCAAAAATTACGCTCAGGAGTTAAATTTCCTACATGTCATATATTTTGAAAACTCCAAGGGGGTTTGCGCAAAATATGACCCATCGCCGTTTTCTGTAATTGGCATATTTTCGGTACGAAAAGTCGTAATTTGAAAATGAAAATAGGTGCAGAGAGTCAGATTTCAGCTCCAAAATCTGGCTCAGGAGTCAAATTTCCCACATTTCAGATATTTTGAAAATTGTAGGGTTGTGTGGGCAAAATATGACCCTTCGCCGTTTTCAATAATTGGCATATTTTTTTGTATAAAAAGTCGTAGTTTAAAAATGAAAATAGGTGCAGAGAGTCAGAATTCGGCTCAAAAATCACGCTCAGGAATTAAATTTCCCACATAAAATATATTTTGAAAAGTGAAGGGGGGGGGGGGGGGGTTAGTGCAAACTATGTCCTATAGCTGTTTACATTAATTAGCATATTTTCAGCATTAAAAGTAGTTATTTAAAAATGAAAATAGGTGCAGAGAATCAGATTTTGGCTCAAAAATCAAGTTAAGGAGTCAAATTTCCCACATTTCAGATATTTTAAAAACTGCAGGGGGGTTTGGGCAAAATATGACCTATCGCCATTTTCAGTAATTGGCATATTTTCTGTACAAAAAAGTCGTAATTCGAAAATGAAAATAGGTGCAAACAGTCAGATTTAAGGTCAAATATCACGCTCAGGATTCAAAATTTCCACATTTCAGATAATTTTAAAACTTTACAGGAGGGGGGGGGGTTGCACAAATTATGACCCATCCCTGTTTTTAGTAATTGGAATATTTTAAGTATAAAAATTCGTATTTTAAAAATATAAATAGGTGCAAACAGTCAGAATTAGGCTCAAAAATCATGCACAGGAGGCAAATTTCCCACATTTCAAACATTTTGAAAACTGCTGCGGTGTTTGGGCAAAATATGACCCATCACCGTTTTCAGTAATTGACATATTTTTGGAATAAAAAGTCGTAATTTGAAAATGAAAATATTTGCAGAGTCAGAATTCGGCTAAAAAATTAAATTTTCCACATATAAGGTATTTTGAAAACTGCATTAGAGTTTGGGCAAAATATGACCCATCGCCGTTTACAGTAATTAGCATATTTTCGGCATAAAAAGTCGTAATTTGGAAATGAAAATAGGTGCAGAGAGTCAGAATTCGGCCCAAAAATCACCCTCAGAATTCAAATTTCCGACATATCAGATATTTTGAAAACTGCAGGGGGGATTGGGCAAAATATGATTCAATGCCTTTTTCAGTAATTGGCATAAATTCGGTATAAACAGCCGTTATATTTAAATGAAAATATGTGAAGAGAGTCAAAATTTGGCTCAAAAATCTCGTTCAGGAGTCAAATTTCATACATATAAGATATTTTTAAAACTGTAGGGGGGTTTGGGCAAACTATGACCCTTCCCTGTTTACAGTAATTGGCATATTTTCGGTATAAAATCAAGATATGAAAATAAAAATAGGTGCAGAGAGTCAGAATTCGGCTCAAAAATCATGCTCATGAGTCAAATTTCCAACATTTCAGATACTTTAAAAAAAGCAGGGGGATCTGGGCAAAATATGACCCAATCCCTGTTTACAATAATTGGCACATTTTCGGTATTAAAGTCGTAATTTGAAATTAAAATAGGTGCAGAGAGTCAGAATTCGGCTGACAAATCAGGCTCAAGTGTCAAATTTCACACATTTCAGATATTTTGAAAACTGCAGGGCGGTTTGATCAAATTTTGACCAATCGCCGTTTAAAGTAATTGACAAATTTTCAGTATAAAAAGTGGTAATTTGTAAATAAAAACAGATGCAGAGAGTCAGAATTCGGCAAAAAAATCACGCTCAAGAGTCAAATATCCCACATTTCAGATATTTTGAAAACTGATGGGTGGTATGGGCAAAATATGACCCATCGCTGTTTGCAGAAATTGGCTTATTTTCGGTATAAAAATTCGTAATTTGAAAATGAAAATAGGTGCAGAGAGTCAGAATTCGGCTGAAAAATCAGGCTCAAGTGTCAAATTTCCCACATTTCAGATATTTTGAAAACTGCTGGGGGGTTTGAGCAAAATATGACCAATCGCCGTTTAAAGTAATTGACAAATTTTCAGTATAAAAAGTAGTAATCTGTAAATTAAAACAGATGCAGAGAGTCAGAATTCGGCCAAGAAATCACGCTCAGGAGTCAAATATCCCATATTTCAGATATTTTGAAAACTGATGAGTGGTTTGGGCAAAATATGACCCATCGCTGTTTGCAGAAATTGGCTTATTTTCGGTATAAAAATTCGTAATTTGAAAATGAAAATAGGTGCAGAGAGTCAGAATTTGGCTCAAGAATTACCCTCAGGAATCCAATTTCCCACATTTCAGATATTTTAAAAACTGCAGGTGTGTTTGTATAAGATATGACTCTATGACGTTTTCAGTAATGGGCATATTATATGTATAAAACTTCGTCATATGAAAATGAAAATAGGTGCAGAGAGTCAGAATTCTTCTAAAAAATCATGCTCAGGGGTCAGATTTTCCACATTTTAGGTATTTTGAAAACTGCAGGGGGGATTGGGCAAAATATGACCTATCACCGTTTACAGTAATTGGTATATTTTCGTTATAAAATTATGTAATTTAGAAATGAAAATAGGTGCAGAGAGTCAGAATTCAGCTCATAAATCACACTCCGAAGTAAAACTTTCCATATTTTTTAAATATTTTGAAAACAGCAAGGGGGTTTGGGCAAAATATGACCATTCGCCGTTGTCAGTAATTGGCATATTTTCAGTACAAAAAGTAGCAATTTGAAAATGAAAATAGATGCAGACAGTCAGATATAGGCTCAAAAATCACGCTCAGGATTCAAATTTCCCACATTTCAGATATTTTTTTTAAACTGCAGGGGGGATTTGGCAAAATAAGTCCCATTGCCGTTTTCATTAATTCCTATATTTTCGGTATAAAAACCGTTATTTTAAAATGAAAATAGATGCATAGAATCAGAATTCGGCTCAAAAATCACGCTCAGGAGTCAAAATTCCCACATTTCTTATATTTTGAAAACTGTATGGGTGTTTGGGCAAAACTTGAACCATCGCCGTTTTCAGTAATTGGCATATTTTCGGCATAAAAATTCGTAAATTTAAAATGAAAATAGGTGCAGAGATTCAGAATTCGGCTCAAAAATTAAGTTAAGGAGTCAAATTTCCCACATTTCAGTTATTCTGAAAAATGCAGGGGATTTTGGGCAAAATATGACCCAACCCCGTTTACTGTAATTGGCATATTTTCGGTATAAAAAATCGTAGTTTCAAAATGAAAATAGGTGCAGAGTCAGAATGCAGCTGAAAAACCATGCCCAGGAGTCAAATTTCCCACATTTCTGATATTTTGAAAACTGCTGCGGTGTTTGGGCAAAATATGACCCATCGCCGTTTTCAGTAATTGACATATTTTTTGTATAAAAAGTCGTAATTTGGAAATGAAAATACGTGCAGAGAGTCAGAATTCGGCTCAAAAATCAAATTTTCCACATTTCAGGTATTTTGAAAACTGCATGGGAGTTTGGGCAAAATATGACCCATCGCCGTTTATAGTAATTAGCATATTTTTTGCATAAAAAAGTCGTAATTTGGAAATGAAAATAGGTGCAGAGAGTCAGAATTCGGCCCAAAAATCACCCTCAGGAGTCAAATTTCCGACATTTCAGATATTTTGAAAACTGCAGGGTGGTTTGGGCAAAATATCACTCAATGCCTTTTTCAGTAATTGGCATAAGTTCGGTATAAACAGCCGTTATATTTAAATGAAAATATGTTGAGAGAGTCACAATTTGGCTCAAAAATATCGTTCTGGAGTCAAATTTCCAACATTTAAGATATTTTTAAAACTGTAAGGGGGTTTGGGCAAACTATGACCCTTCCCTGTTTACAGTAATTGGCATATTTTCGGTATAAAATCAAGATATGAAAATTAAAATAGGTGCAGAGAGTCAGAATTCGGCTCAAAAATTATGCTCATGAGTCAAATTTCCAACATTTCTGATACTTTAAAAAAAGCAGGGGGATCTGGGCAAAATATGACCCAATCCCTGTTTACAATAATTGACTCATTTTCGGTTTTAAAGTCGTAATTTGAAATTAAAATAGGTGTAGAGAGTCAGAATTCGGCTGAAAAATCAGGCTCAAGTGTCAAATTTCCCACATTTCAGATATTTTGAAAACTGCTGGGGGGTTTGAGCAAAATATGACCAATCGCCGTTTAAAGTAATTGACATATTTTTTGTATAAAAAGTCGTAATTTGGAAATGAAAATACGTGCAGAGAGTCAGAATTCGGCTCAAAAATCAAATTTTCCACATTTCAGGTATTTTGAAAACTGCATGGGAGTTTGGGCAAAATATGACCCATCGCCGTTTATAGTAATTAGCATATTTTGTGCATAAAAAAGTCGTAATTTGGAAATGAAAATAGGTGCAGAGAGTCAGAATTCGGCCCAAAAATCACCCTCAGGAGTCAAATTTCCGACATTTCAGATATTTTGAAAACTGCAGGGTGGTTTGGGCAAAATATCACTCAATGCCTTTTTCAGTAATTGGCATAAGTTCGGTATAAACAGCCGTTATATTTAAATGAAAATATGTTGAGAGAGTCACAATTCGGCTCAAAAATCTCGTTCTGGAGTCAAATTTCCAACATTTAAGATATTTTTAAAACTGTAAGGGGGTTTGGGCAAACTATGACCCTTCCCTGTTTACAGTAATTGGCATATTTTCGGTATAAAATCAAGATATGAAAATTAAAATAGGTGCAGAGAGTCAGAATTCGGCTCAAAAATTATGCTCATGAGTCAAATTTCCAACATTTCTGATACTTTAAAAAAAGCAGGGGGATCTGGGCAAAATATGACCCAATCCCTGTTTACAATAATTGACTCATTTTCGGTTTTAAAGTCGTAATTTGAAATTAAAATAGGTGTAGAGAGTCAGAATTCGGCTGAAAAATCAGGCTCAAGTGTCAAATTTCCCACATTTCAGATATTTTGAAAACTGCTCGGGGGTTTGAGCAAAATATGACCAATCGCCGTTTAAAGTAATTGACAAATTTTCAGTATAAAAAGTAGTAATCTGTAAATTAAAACAGATGCAGAGAGTCAGAATTCGGCCAAGAAATCACGCTCAGGAGTCAAATATCCCATATTTCAGATATTTTGAAAACTGATGGGTGGTTTGGGCAAAATATGACCCATCGCTGTTTGCAGAAATTGGCTTATTTTCGGTATAAAAATTCGTAATTTGAAAATGAAAATAGGTGCAGAGAGTCAGAATTTGGCTCAAGAATTACCCTCAGGAATCCAATTTCCCACATTTCAGATATTTTAAAAACTGCAGGTGTGTTTGTATAAGATATGACTCTATGACGAATTCAGTAATGGGCATATTATATGTATAAAACTTCGTTATATGAAAATGAAAATAGGTGCAGAGAGTCAGAATTCTTCTAAAAAATCATGCTCAGGGGTCAGATTTTCCACATTTTAGGTATTTTGAAAACTGCAGGGGGGGATTGGGCAAAATATGACCTATCACCGTTTACAGTAATTGGTATATTTTCGTTATAAAATTATGTAATTTAGAAATGAAAATAGGTGCAGAGAGTCAGAATTCAGCTCATAAATCACACTCCGGAGTAAAACTTTCCATATTTTTTAAATATTTTGAAAACAGCAAGGGGGTTCGGGCAAAATATGACCATTCGCCGTTGTCAGTAATTGGCATATTTTCAGTACAAAAAGTAGCAATTTGAAAATGAAAATAGATGCAGACAGTCAGATATAGGCTCAAAAATCACGCTCAGGATTCAAATTTCCCACATTTCAGATATTTTTTTTAAACTGCAGGGGGGATTTGGCAAAATAAGTCCCATTGCCGTTTTCATTAATTCCTATATTTTCGGTATAAAAACCGTTATTTTAAAATGAAAATAGATGCATAGAATCAGAATTCGGCTCAAAAATCACGCTCAGGAGTCAAAATTCCCACATTTCTTATATTTTGAAAACTGTATGGGTGTTTGGGCAAAACTTGAACCATCGCCGTTTTCAGTAATTGGCATATTTTCGGCATAAAAATTCGTAAATTGAAAATGAAAATAGGTGCAGAGATTCAGAATTCGGCTCAAAAATCACCCTCAGGAGTCAAACTTCCCACATTTCAGATATTTTGAAAACTGAACGGGGGTTTGGGCAAAATGTTACCAATCCCCGATTACAGTAATTGGTATATTTTCGGCGTAAAAATTCGTAATTTAAAAATTAAAATAGGTGCAGAGAGTCAGAATTCGGCTAAAAAATCAGGCGTAGGAATAAAATTTCCCACATAACATATTTTAAAAAAACTGAAGTGGGGGTTAGTGCAAACTTTGACCTATCGCTGTTTATATTAATTAGTATATTTTCAGCATTAAAAGTCGTAAATTGAAAATGAAAACAGGTGCAGAGAGTCAGATTTCGGCTCAAAAATTAAGTTAAGGAGTCAAATTTCCCACATTTCAGTTATTCTGAAAAATGCAGGGGATTTTGGGCAAAATATGACTCAACCCTGTTTACTGTAATTGGCATATTCTCGTTATAAAAAATCGTAGTTTGAAAATGAAAATAGGTGCAGAGTCAGAATTCGGCTCAAAAACCACGCCCAGGAGTCAAATTTCCTACATTTCTGATATTTTGAAAACTGCTGCGGTGTTTGGGCAAAATATGACCCATCGCTGTTTTCAGTAATTGACATATTTTTGGTATAAAAATTCGTAATTTGAAAATGAAAATATGTGTAGAGAGTCAGAATTCGGCTCAAAAATTAGGCTCAGGAATCAAATTTTCCACATTTCAGGTATTTTGAAAACTGCATGGGAGTTTGGGCAAAATATGACCCATCGCCGTTTACAGTAATTAGCATATTTTCGGCATAAAAATGTCGTAATTTGGAAATGAAAAAAGGTGCCGGGAGTCAGAATTCGGCCCAAAAATCACCCTCAGGATTCAAATTTCCGACATTTCAGATATTTTGAAAACTGCAGGGTGGTTTGGGCAAAATATGACTCAATGCCTTTTTCAGTAATTGACATAAGTTCGGTATAAACAGCCGTTATATTTAAATGAAAATATGTTGAGAGAGTCAGAATTCGGCTCAAAACTCTCGTTCTGGAGTCAAATTTCCATCATTTAAGATATTTTTAAAACTGTAAGGGGGTTTGGGCAAACTATGACCCTTCCCTGTTTACAGTAATTGGCATATTTTCGGTATAAAATCAAGATATGAAAATTAAAATAGGTGCAGAGAGTCAGAATTCGGCTCAAAAATTATGCTCATGAGTCAAATTTCCAACATTTCAGATACTTTAAAAAAAGCAGGGGGATCTGGGCAAAATATGACCCAATTCCTGTTTACAATAATTGACTCATTTTCGGGTTTAAAGTCGTAATTTGAAATTAAAATAGGTGTAGAGAGTCAGAATTCGGCTGAAAAATCAGGCTCAAGTGTCAAATTTCCCACATTTCAGGCATTTTGAAAACTGCTGGGGGGTTTGAGCAAAATATGACCAATCGCTGTTTAAAGTAATTGACAATTTTTCAGTATAAAAAGTAGTAATTTGTAAATGAAAACAGATGCAGAGAGTCAGAATTCGGCCAAGAAATCATTCTCAGGAGTCAAATATTCCACATTTCTGATATTTTGAAAACTGATGGGTGGTTTGGGCAAAATATGACCCATCGCTATTTGCAGAAATTGGCTTATTTTCGGTATAAAAATTCGTAATTTGAAAATGAAAATAGGTGCAGAGAGTCAGAATTCGGCTCAAGAATTACCCTCAGGAATCCAATTTCCCACATTTCAGATATTTTAAAAACTGCAGGTGTGTTTGTATAAGATATGACTCTATGACGTTTTCAGTAATGGGCATATTATATGTATAAAACTTCGTTATATGAAAATGAAAATAGGTGCAGAGAGTCAGAATTCTTCTAAAAAATCATGCTCAGGGGTCAAATTTTCCACATTTTAGGTATTTTGAAAACTGCAGGCTGGATTGGGCAAAATATGACCTATCCCCGTTTACAGTAATTGGCATATTTTTGTTATAAAATTATGTAATTTAGAAATGAAAATAGGTGCAGAGAGTCAGAATTCAGCTCATAAATCACACTCCGGAGTAAAACTTTCCATATTTTTTAAATATTTTGAAAACAGCAAGGGGGTTTGGGCAAAATATGACCATTCGCCGTTGTCAGTAATTGGCATATTTTCAGTACAAAAAGTAGCAATTTGAAAATGAAAAAAGGTGCAGAGAGTCAGATATAGCCTCAAAAATCACGCTCAGGATTCAAATTTCCCACATTTCAGATATTTTTTTAAACTGCAGGGGGGTTTTGGCAAAATAAGTCCCATTGCCGTTTTCAGTAATTGTTATATTTTCGGTATAAAAACCGTTATTTTAAAATGAAAATAGATGCATAGAATCAGAATTCGGCTCAAAAATCACGCTCAGGAGTCAAAATTCCCACATTTCTTATATTTTGAAAACTGTATGGGTGTTTGGGCAAAACTTGAACCATCGCCGTTTTCAGTAATTGGCATATTTTCGGCATAAAAATTCGTAAATTGAAAATGAAAATAGGTCCAGAGATTCAGAATTCGGCTCAAAAATCACCCTCAGGAGTCAAACTTCCCACATTTCAGATATTTTGAAACTGAATGGGGGTTTGGGCAAAATGTTACCCATCCCCGATTACAGTAATTGGTATATTATCGGCGTAAAAACTCGTAATTTAAAAATTAAAATAGGTGCAGAGAGTCAGAATTCGGCTAAAAAATCAGGCGTAGGAATTAAATTTCCCACATAACATATTTTAAAAAAACTGAAGTGGGGCTTAGTGCAAACTTTGACCTATCGCTGTTTATATTAATTAGTATATTTTCAGCATTAAAAGTAGTAAATTGAATATGAAAATAGGTGCAGAGAGTCAGATTTCGGCTCAAAAATCAAGTTAAGGAGTCAAATTTCCCACATTTCAGATATTTTGAAAAATGCAGGGGATTTTGGGCAAAATATGACTCAACCCCGTTTACTGTAATTAGCATATTCTCGTTATAAAAAATCGTTGTTTGAAAATGAAAATAGGTGCAGAGTCAGAATTCGGCTCAAAAACAACGCCCAGGAGTCAAATTTCCTACATTTTTTGATATTTTGAAAACTGCTGCGGTGTTTGGGCAAAATATGACCCATCGCTGTTTTCAGTAATTGACATATTTTTGGTATAAAAATTCGTAATTTGAAAATGAAAATACGTGTAGAGAGTCAGAATTCGGCTCAAAAATTAGGCTCAGGAATCAAATTTTCCACATTTCAGGTATTTTGAAAACTGCATGGGAGTTTGGCCAAAATATGACCCATCGCCGTTCACAGTAATTAGCATATTTTCGGCATAAAAATGTCGTAATTTGGAAATGAAAAAAGGTGCAGAGAGTCAGAATTCGGCCCAAAAATCACCCTCTGGAGTCAAATTTCCGACATTTCAGATATTTTGAAAACTGCAGGGTGGTTTGAGCAAAATATGACTCAATGCCTTTTTCAGTAATTGGCATAAGTTCGGTATAAACAGCCGTTATATTTAAATGAAAATATGTTGAGAGAGTCAGAATTCGGTTCAAAACTCTCGTTCTGGAGTCAAATTTCCATCATTTAAGATATTTTTAAAACTGTAAGGGGTTTGGGTAAACTATGACCCTTCCCTGTTTACAGTAATTGGCATATTTTCGGTATAAAATCAAGATATGAAAATTAAAATAGGTGCAGAGAGTCAGAATTCGGCTCAAAAATTATGCTCATGAGTCAAATTTTCAACATTTCTGATACTTTAAAAAAAGCAGGGGGATCTGGGCAAAATATGACCCAATCTCTGTTTACAATACTTGACTCATTTTCGGTTTTAAAGTCATAATTTGAAATCAAAATAGGTGTAGAGAGTCAGAATTCGGCTGAAAAATCAGGCTCAAGTGTCAAATTTCCCACATTTCAGATATTTCGAAAACTGCTGGGGGGTTTGAGCAAAATATGACCAATCGCTGTTTAAAGTAATTGACAAATTTTCAGTATAAAAAGTAGTAATTTGAAAATGAAAACAGATGCAGAGAGTCAGAATTCGGCCAAGAAATCACGCTCAGGAGTCAAATATTCCACATTTCTGATATTTTGAAAACTGATGGGTGGTTTGGGCAAAATATGACCCATCGCTGTTTGCAGAAATTGGCTTATTTTCGGTATAAAAATTTGTAATTTGAAAATGAAAATAGGTGCAGAGAGTCAGAATTCGGCTCAAGAATTACCCTCAGGAATCCAATTTCCCACATTTCAGATATTTTAAAAACTGCAGGCGTGTTTGTATAAGATATGACTCTATGACGTTTTCAGTAATGGGCATATTATCTGTATAAAACTTCGTTATATGAAAATGGAAATAGGTGCAGAGAGTCAGAATTCTTCTAAAAAATCATGCTCAGGGGTCAAATTTTCCACATTTTAGGTATTTTGAAAACTGCAGGGGGGATTGGGCAAAATATGACCTATCACCGTTTACAGTAATTGGTATATTTTCGTTATAAAATTATGTAATTTAGAAATGAAAATAGGTGCAGAGAGTCAGAATTCAGCTCATAAATCACACTCCGGAGTAAAACTTTCCATATTTTTTAAATATTTTGAAAACAGCAAGGGGGTTTGGGCAAAATATGACCATTCGCCGTTGTCAGTAATTGGCATATTTTCAGTACAAAAAGTAGCAATTTGAAAATGAAAAAAGGTGCAGAGAGTCAGATATAGCCTCAAAAATCACGCTCAGGATTCAAATTTCCCACATTTCAGATATTTTTTTAAACTGCAGGGGGGTTTTGGCAAAATAAGTCCCATTGCCGTTTTCAGTAATTGTTATATTTTCGGTATAAAAACCGTTATTTTAAAATGAAAATACATGCATAGAATCAGAATTCGGCTCAAAAATCGCGCTCAGGAGTCAAAATTCCCACATTTTTTATATTTTGAAAACTGTATGGGTGTTTGGGCAAAACTTGAACCATCGCCGTTTTCAGTAATTGGCATATTTTCGGCATAAAAATTCGTAAATTGAAAATGAAAATAGGTGCAGAGATTCGGAATTCGGCTCAAAAATCACCCTCAGGAGTCAAACTTCCCACATTTCAGATATTTTGAAAACTGCAGGGTGGTTTGGGCAAAATATGACTCAATGCCTTTTTCAGTAATTGGCATAAGTTCGGTATAAACAGCCGTTATATTTAAATGAAAATATGTTGAGAGAGTCACAATTCGGCTCAAAAATCTCGTTCTGGAGTCAAATTTCCAACATTTAAGATATTTTTAAAACTGTAAGGGGGTTTGGGCAAACTATGATCCTTCCCTGTTTACAGTAATTGGCATATTTTCGGTATAAAATCAAGATATGAAAATTAAAATAGGTGCAGAGAGTCAGAATTCGGCTCAAAAATTATGCTCATGAGTCAAATTTCCAACATTTCTGATACTTTAAAATAAGCAGGGGGATCTGGGCAAAATATGACCCAATCCCTGTTTACAATAATTGACTCATTTTCGGTTTTAAAGTCGTAATTTGAAATTAAAATAGGTGTAGAGAGTCAGAATTCGGCTGAAAAATCAGGCTCAAGTGTCAAATTTCCCACATTTCAGATATTTTGAAAACTGCTGGGGGGTTTGAGCAAAATATGACCAATCGCCGTTTAAAGTAATTGACAAATTTTCAGTATAAAAAGTAGTAATCTGTAAATTAAAACAGATGCAGAGAGTCAGAATTCGGCCAAGAAATCACGCTCAGGAGTCAAATATCCCATATTTCAGATATTTTGAAAACTGATGGGTGGTTTGGGCAAAATATGACCCATCGCTGTTTGCAGAAATTGGCTTATTTTCGGTATAAAAATTCGTAATTTGAAAATGAAAATAGGTGCAGAGTCAGAATTCGGCTCAAAAACCACGCCCAGGAGTCAAATTTCCTACATTTCTGATATTTTGAAAACTGCTGCGGTGTTTGGGCAAAATATGACCCATCGCTGTTTTCAGTAATTGACATATTTTTGGTATAAAAATTCGTAATTTGAAAATGAAAATATGTGTAGAGAGTCAGAATTCGGCTCAAAAATTAGGCTCAGGAATCAAATTTTCCACATTTCAGGTATTTTGAAAACTGCATGGGAGTTTGGGCAAAATATGACCCATCGCCGTTTACAGTAATTAGCATATTTTCGGCATAAAAATGTCGTAATTTGGAAATGAAAAAAGGTGCCGGGAGTCAGAATTCGGCCCAAAAATCACCCTCAGGATTCAAATTTCCGACATTTCAGATATTTTGAAAACTGCAGGGTGGTTTGGGCAAAATATGACTCAATGCCTTTTTCAGTAATTGACATAAGTTCGGTATAAACAGCCGTTATATTTAAATGAAAATATGTTGAGAGAGTCAGAATTCGGCTCAAAACTCTCGTTCTGGAGTCAAATTTCCATCATTTAAGATATTTTTAAAACTGTAAGGGGGTTTGGGCAAACTATGACCCTTCCCTGTTTACAGTAATTGGCATATTTTCGGTATAAAATCAAGATATGAAAATTAAAATAGGTGCAGAGAGTCAGAATTCGGCTCAAAAATTATGCTCATGAGTCAAATTTCCAACATTTCAGATACTTTAAAAAAAGCAGGGGGATCTGGGCAAAATATGACCCAATTCCTGTTTACAATAATTGACTCATTTTCGGGTTTAAAGTCGTAATTTGAAATTAAAATAGGTGTAGAGAGTCAGAATTCGGCTGAAAAATCAGGCTCAAGTGTCAAATTTCCCACATTTCAGGCATTTTGAAAACTGCTGGGGGGTTTGAGCAAAATATGACCAATCGCTGTTTAAAGTAATTGACAATTTTTCAGTATAAAAAGTAGTAATTTGTAAATGAAAACAGATGCAGAGAGTCAGAATTCGGCCAAGAAATCATTCTCAGGAGTCAAATATTCCACATTTCTGATATTTTGAAAACTGATGGGTGGTTTGGGCAAAATATGACCCATCGCTATTTGCAGAAATTGGCTTATTTTCGGTATAAAAATTCGTAATTTGAAAATGAAAATAGGTGCAGAGAGTCAGAATTCGGCTCAAGAATTACCCTCAGGAATCCAATTTCCCACATTTCAGATATTTTAAAAACTGCAGGTGTGTTTGTATAAGATATGACTCTATGACGTTTTCAGTAATGGGCATATTATATGTATAAAACTTCGTTATATGAAAATGAAAATAGGTGCAGAGAGTCAGAATTCTTCTAAAAAATCATGCTCAGGGGTCAAATTTTCCACATTTTAGGTATTTTGAAAACTGCAGGCTGGATTGGGCAAAATATGACCTATCCCCGTTTACAGTAATTGGCATATTTTTGTTATAAAATTATGTAATTTAGAAATGAAAATAGGTGCAGAGAGTCAGAATTCAGCTCATAAATCACACTCCGGAGTAAAACTTTCCATATTTTTTAAATATTTTGAAAACAGCAAGGGGGTTTGGGCAAAATATGACCATTCGCCGTTGTCAGTAATTGGCATATTTTCAGTACAAAAAGTAGCAATTTGAAAATGAAAAAAGGTGCAGAGAGTCAGATATAGCCTCAAAAATCACGCTCAGGATTCAAATTTCCCACATTTCAGATATTTTTTTAAACTGCAGGGGGGTTTTGGCAAAATAAGTCCCATTGCCGTTTTCAGTAATTGTTATATTTTCGGTATAAAAACCGTTATTTTAAAATGAAAATAGATGCATAGAATCAGAATTCGGCTCAAAAATCACGCTCAGGAGTCAAAATTCCCACATTTCTTATATTTTGAAAACTGTATGGGTGTTTGGGCAAAACTTGAACCATCGCCGTTTTCAGTAATTGGCATATTTTCGGCATAAAAATTCGTAAATTGAAAATGAAAATAGGTCCAGAGATTCAGAATTCGGCTCAAAAATCACCCTCAGGAGTCAAACTTCCCACATTTCAGATATTTTGAAACTGAATGGGGGTTTGGGCAAAATGTTACCCATCCCCGATTACAGTAATTGGTATATTATCGGCGTAAAAACTCGTAATTTAAAAATTAAAATAGGTGCAGAGAGTCAGAATTCGGCTAAAAAATCAGGCGTAGGAATTAAATTTCCCACATAACATATTTTAAAAAAACTGAAGTGGGGCTTAGTGCAAACTTTGACCTATCGCTGTTTATATTAATTAGTATATTTTCAGCATTAAAAGTAGTAAATTGAATATGAAAATAGGTGCAGAGAGTCAGATTTCGGCTCAAAAATCAAGTTAAGGAGTCAAATTTCCCACATTTCAGATATTTTGAAAAATGCAGGGGATTTTGGGCAAAATATGACTCAACCCCGTTTACTGTAATTAGCATATTCTCGTTATAAAAAATCGTTGTTTGAAAATGAAAATAGGTGCAGAGTCAGAATTCGGCTCAAAAACAACGCCCAGGAGTCAAATTTCCTACATTTTTTGATATTTTGAAAACTGCTGCGGTGTTTGGGCAAAATATGACCCATCGCTGTTTTCAGTAATTGACATATTTTTGGTATAAAAATTCGTAATTTGAAAATGAAAATACGTGTAGAGAGTCAGAATTCGGCTCAAAAATTAGGCTCAGGAATCAAATTTTCCACATTTCAGGTATTTTGAAAACTGCATGGGAGTTTGGCCAAAATATGACCCATCGCCGTTCACAGTAATTAGCATATTTTCGGCATAAAAATGTCGTAATTTGGAAATGAAAAAAGGTGCAGAGAGTCAGAATTCGGCCCAAAAATCACCCTCTGGAGTCAAATTTCCGACATTTCAGATATTTTGAAAACTGCAGGGTGGTTTGAGCAAAATATGACTCAATGCCTTTTTCAGTAATTGGCATAAGTTCGGTATAAACAGCCGTTATATTTAAATGAAAATATGTTGAGAGAGTCAGAATTCGGTTCAAAACTCTCGTTCTGGAGTCAAATTTCCATCATTTAAGATATTTTTAAAACTGTAAGGGGTTTGGGCAAACTATGACCCTTCCCTGTTTACAGTAATTGGCATATTTTCGGTATAAAATCAAGATATGAAAATTAAAATAGGTGCAGAGAGTCAGAATTCGGCTCAAAAATTATGCTCATGAGTCAAATTTTCAACATTTCTGATACTTTAAAAAAAGCAGGGGGATCTGGGCAAAATATGACCCAATCTCTGTTTACAATACTTGACTCATTTTCGGTTTTAAAGTCATAATTTGAAATCAAAATAGGTGTAGAGAGTCAGAATTTGGCTGAAAAATCAGGCTCAAGTGTCAAATTTCCCACATTTCAGATATTTCGAAAACTGCTGGGGGGTTTGAGCAAAATATGACCAATCGCTGTTTAAAGTAATTGACAAATTTTCAGTATAAAAAGTAGTAATTTGAAAATGAAAACAGATGCAGAGAGTCAGAATTCGGCCAAGAAATCACGCTCAGGAGTCAAATATTCCACATTTCTGATATTTTGAAAACTGATGGGTGGTTTGGGCAAAATATGACCCATCGCTGTTTGCAGAAATTGGCTTATTTTCGGTATAAAAATTCGTAATTTGAAAATGAAAATAGGTGCAGAGATTCGGAATTCGGCTCAAAAATCACCCTCAGGAGTCAAACTTCCCACATTTCAGATATTTTGAAAACTGCAGGGTGGTTTGGGCAAAATATGACTCAATGCCTTTTTCAGTAATTGGCATAAGTTCGGTATAAACAGCCGTTATATTTAAATGAAAATATGTTGAGAGAGTCACAATTCGGCTCAAAAATCTCGTTCTGGAGTCAAATTTCCAACATTTAAGATATTTTTAAAACTGTAAGGGGGTTTGGGCAAACTATGACCCTTCCCTGTTTACAGTAATTGGCATATTTTCGGTATAAAATCAAGATATGAAAATTAAAATAGGTGCAGAGAGTCAGAATTCGGCTCAAAAATTATGCTCATGAGTCAAATTTCCAACATTTCTGATACTTTAAAATAAGCAGGGGGATCTGGGCAAAATATGACCCAATCCCTGTTTACAATAATTGACTCATTTTCGGTTTTAAAGTCGTAATTTGAAATTAAAATAGGTGTAGAGAGTCAGAATTCGGCTGAAAAATCAGGCTCAAGTGTCAAATTTCCCACATTTCAGATATTTTGAAAACTGCTGGGGGGTTTGAGCAAAATATGACCAATCGCCGTTTAAAGTAATTGACAAATTTTCAGTATAAAAAGTAGTAATCTGTAAATTAAAACAGATGCAGAGAGTCAGAATTCGGCCAAGAAATCACGCTCAGGAGTCAAATATCCCATATTTCAGATATTTTGAAAACTGATGGGTGGTTTGGGCAAAATATGACCCATCGCTGTTTGCAGAAATTGGCTTATTTTCGGTATAAAAATTCGTAATTTGAAAATGAAAATAGGTGCAGAGAGTCAGAATTTGGCTCAAGAATTACCCTCAGGAATCCAATTTCCCACATTTCAGATATTTTAAAAACTGTAGGTGTGTTTGTATAAGATATGACTCTATGACGTTTTCAGTAATGGGCATATTATATGTATAAAACTTCGTTATATGAAAATGAAAATAGGTGCAGAGAGTCAGAATTCTTCTAAAAAATCATGCTCAGGGGTCAAATTTTCCACATTTTAGGTATTTTGAAAACTGCAGGGGGGATTGGGCAAAATATGACCTATCACCGTTTACAGTAATTGGTATATTTTCGTTATAAAATTATGTAATTTAGAAATGAAAATAGGTGCAGAGAGTCAGAATTCAGCTCATAAATCACACTCCGGAGTAAAACTTTCCATATTTTTTAAATATTTTGAAAACAGCAAGGGGGTTTGGGCAAAATATGACCATTCGCCGTTGTCAGTAATTGGCATATTTTCAGTACAAAAAGTAGCAATTTGAAAATGAAAATAGGTGCAGACAGTCAGATATAGGCTCAAAAATCACGCTCAGGATTCAAATTTCCCACATTTCAGATATTTTTTTTAAACTGCAGGGGGGATTTGACAAAATAAGTCCCATTGCCGTTTTCATTAATTCCTATATTTTCGGTATAAAAACCGTTATTTTAAAATGAAAATAGATGCATAGAATCAGAATTCGGCTCAAAAATCACGCTCAGGAGTCAAAATTCCCACATTTCTTATATTTTGAAAACTGTATGGGTGTTTGGGCAAAACTTGAACCATCGCCGTTTTCAGTAATTGGCATATTTTCGGCATAAAAATTCGTAAATTGAAAATGAAAATAGGTGCAGAGATTCAGAATTCGGCTCAAAAATCACCCTCAGGAGTCAAACTTCCCACATTTCAGATATTTTGAAAACTGAACGGGGGTTTGGGCAAAATGTTACCAATCCCCGATTACAGTAATTGGTATATTTTCGGCGTAAAAATTCGTAATTTAAAAATTAAAATAGGTGCAGAGAGTCAGAATTCGGCTAAAAAATCAGGCGTAGGAATAAAATTTCCCACATAACATATTTTAAAAAAACTGAAGTGGGGGTTAGTGCAAACTTTGACCTATCGCTGTTTATATTAATTAGTATATTTTCAGCATTAAAAGTCGTAAATTGAAAATGAAAACAGGTGCAGAGAGTCAGATTTCGGCTCAAAAATTAAGTTAAGGAGTCAAATTTCCCACATTTCAGTTATTCTGAAAAATGCAGGGGATTTTGGGCAAAATATGACTCAACCCTTTTTACTGTAATTGGCATATTCTCGTTATAAAAAATCGTAGTTTGAAAATGAAAATAGGTGCAGAGTCAGAATTCGGCTCAAAAACCACGCCCAGGAGTCAAATTTCCTACATTTCTGATATTTTGAAAACTGCTGCGGTGTTTGGGCAAAATATGACCCATCGCTGTTTTCAGTAATTGACATATTTTTGGTATAAAAATTCGTAATTTGAAAATGAAAATATGTGTAGAGAGTCAGAATTCGGCTCAAAAATTAGGCTCAGGAATCAAATTTTCCACATTTCAGGTATTTTGAAAACTGCATGGGAGTTTGGGCAAAATATGACCTATCGCCGTTTACAGTAATTAGCATATTTTCGGCATAAAAATGTCGTAATTTGGAAATGAAAAAAGGTGCCGAGAGTCAGAATTCGGCCCAAAAATCACCCTCAGGGTTCAAATTTCCGACATTTCAGATATTTTGAAAACTGCAGGGTGGTTTGGGCAAAATATGACTCAATGCCTTTTTCAGTAATTGACATAAGTTCGGTATAAACAGCCGTTATATTTAAATGAAAATATGTTGAGAGAGTCAGAATTCGGCTCAAAACTCTCGTTCTGGAGTCAAATTTCCATCATTTAAGATATTTTTAAAACTGTAAGGGGGTTTGGGCAAACTATGACCCTTCCCTGTTTACAGTAATTGGCATATTTTCGGTATAAAATCAAGATATGAAAATTAAAATAGGTGCAGAGAGTCAGAATTCGGCTCAAAAATTATGCTCATGAGTCAAATTTCCAACATTTCAGATACTTTAAAAAAAGCAGGGGGATCTGGGCAAAATATGACCCAATTCCTGTTTACAATAATTGACTCATTTTCGGGTTTAAAGTCGTAATTTGAAATTAAAATAGGTGTAGAGAGTCAGAATTCGGCTGAAAAATCAGGCTCAAGTGTCAAATTTCCCACATTTCAGGCATTTTGAAAACTGCTGGGGGGTTTGAGCAAAATATGACCAATCGCTGTTTAAAGTAATTGACAAATTTTCAGTATAAAAAGTAGTAATTTGAAAATGAAAACAGATGCAGAGAGTCAGAATTCGGCCAAGAAATCACGCTCAGGAGTCAAATATTCCACATTTCTGATATTTTGAAAACTGATGGGTGGTTTGGGCAAAATATGACCCATCGCTGTTTGCAGAAATTGGCTTATTTTCGGTATAAAAATTCGTAATTTGAAAATGAAAATAGGTGCAGAGAGTCAGAATTCGGCTCAAGAATTACCCTCAGGATTCCAATTTCCCACATTTCAGATATTTTAAAAACTGCAGGCGTGTTTGTATAAGATATGACTCAATGACGTTTTCAGTAATGGGCATATTATCTGTATAAAACTTCGTTATATGAAAATGGAAATAGGTGCAGAGAGTCAGAATTCTTCTAAAAAATCATGCTCAGGGGTCAAATTTTCCACATTTTAGGTATTTTGAAAACTGCAGGGGGGATTGGGCAAAATATGACCTATCACCGTTTACAGTAATTGGTATATTTTCGTTATAAAATTATGTAATTTAGAAATGAAAATAGGTGCAGAGAGTCAGAATTCAGCTCATAAATCACACTCCGGAGTAAAACTTTCCATATTTTTTAAATATTTTGAAAACAGCAAGGGGGTTTGGGCAAAATATGACCATTCGCCGTTGTCAGTAATTGGCATATTTTCAGTACAAAAAGTAGCAATTTGAAAATGAAAAAAGGTGCAGAGAGTCAGATATAGCCTCAAAAATCACGCTCAGGATTCAAATTTCCCACATTTCAGATATTTTTTTAAACTGCAGGGGGGTTTTGGCAAAATAAGTCCCATTGCCGTTTTCAGTAATTGTTATATTTTCGGTATAAAAACCGTTATTTTAAAATGAAAATACATGCATAGAATCAGAATTCGGCTCAAAAATCGCGCTCAGGAGTCAAAATTCCCACATTTCTTATATTTTGAAAACTGTATGGGTGTTTGGGCAAAACTTGAACCATCGCCGTTTTCAGTAATTGGCATATTTTCGGCATAAAAATTCGTAAATTGAAAATGAAAATAGGTGCAGAGATTCAGAATTCGGCTCAAAAATCACCCTCAGGAGTCAAACTTCCCACATTTCAGATATTTTGAAAACTGAATGGGGGTTTGGGCAAAATGTTACCCATCCCCGATTACAGTAATTGGTATATTATCGGCGTAAAAATTCGTAATTTAAAAATTAAAATAGGTGCAGAGAGTCAGAATTCGGCTAAAAAATCAGGCGTAGGAATTAAATTTCCCACAGAACATATTTTAAAAAAACTGAAGTGGGGGTTAGTGCAAACTTTGACCTATCGCTGTTTATATTAATTAGTATATTTTCAGCATTAAAAGTAGTAAATTGAATATGAAAATAGGTGCAGAGAGTCAGATTTCGGCTCAAAAATCAAGTTAAGGAGTCAAATTTCCCACATTTCAGATATTTTGAAAAATGCAGGGGATTTTGGGCAAAATATGACTCAACCCCGTTTTCTGTAATTAGCATATTCTCGTTATAAAAAATCGTCGTTTGAAAATGAAAATAGGTGCAGAGTCAGAATTCGGCTCAAAAACAACGCCCAGGAGTCAAATTTCCTACATTTTTTGATATTTTGAAAACTGCTGCGGTGTTTGGGCAAAATATGACCCATCGCTGTTTTCAGTAATTGACATATTTTTGGTATAAAAATTCGTAATTTGAAAATGAAAATACGTGTAGAGAGTCAGAATTCGGCTCAAAAATTAGGCTCAGGAATCAAATTTTCCACATTTCAGGTATTTTGAAAACTGCATGGGAGTTTGGCCAAAATATGACCCATCGCCGTTCACAGTAATTAGCATATTTTCGGCATAAAAATGTCGTAATTTGGAAATGAAAAAAGGTGCAGAGAGTCAGAATTCGGCCCAAAAATCACCCTCAGGAGTCAAATTTCCGACATTTCAGATATTTTGAAAACTGCAGGATGGTTTGGGCAAAATATGACTCAATGCCTTTTTCAGTAATTGGCATAAGTTCGGTATAAACAGCCGTTATATTTAAATGAAAATATGTTGAGAGAGTCAGAATTCGGTTCAAAACTCTCGTTCTGGAGTCAAATTTCCATCATTTAAGATATTTTTAAAACTGTAAGGGGTTTGGGCAAACTATGACCCTTCCCTGTTTACAGTAATTGGCATATTTTCGGTATAAAATCAAGATATGAAAATTAAAATAGGTGCAGAGAGTCAGAATTCGGCTCAAAAATTATGCTCATGAGTCAAATTTTCAACATTTCTGATACTTTAAAAAAAGCAGGGGGATCTGGGCAAAATATGACCCAATCTCTGTTTACAATACTTGACTCATTTTCGATTTTAAAGTCGTAATTTGAAATCAAAATAGGTGTAGAGAGTCAGAATTCGGCTGAAAAATCAGGCTCAAGTGTCAAATTTCCCACATTTCAGATATTTCGAAAACTGCTGGGGGGTTTGAGCAAAATATGACCAATCGCTGTTTAAAGTAATTGACAAATTTTCAGTATAAAAAGTAGTAATTTGAAAATGAAAACAGATGCAGAGAGTCAGAATTCGGTCAAGAAATCACGCTCAGGAGTCAAATATTCCACATTTCTGATATTTTGAAAACTGATGGGTGGTTTGGGCAAAATATGACCCATCGCTGTTTGCAGAAATTGGCTTATTTTCGGTATAAAAATTCGTAATTTGAAAATGAAAATAGGTGCAGAGAGTCAGAATTCGGCTCAAGAATTACCCTCAGGAATCCAATTTCCCACACTTCAGATATTTTAAAAACTGCAGGCGTGTTTGTATAAGATATGACTCTATGACGTTTTCAGTAATGGGCATATTATCTGTATAAAACTTCGTTATATGAAAATGGAAATAGGTGCAGAGAGTCAGAATTCTTCTAAAAAATCATGCTCAGGGGTCAAATTTTCCACATTTTAGGTATTTTGAAAACTGCAGGGGGGATTGGGCAAAATATGACCTATTCCCGTTTACAGTAATTGGTATATTTTCGTTATAAAATTATGTAATTTAGAAATGAAAATAGGTGCAGAGAGTCAGAATTCAGCTCATAAATCACACTCAGGAGTAAAACTTTCCATATTTTTTAAATATTTTGAAAACAGCAAGGGGGTTTGGGCAAAATATGACCATTCGCCGTTGTCAGTAATTGGCATATTTTCAGTACAAAAAGTAGCAATTTGAAAATGAAAATAGGTGCAGAGAGTCAGATATAGGCTCAAAAATCACGCTCAGGATTCAAATTTCCCACATTTCAGATATTTTTTTAAACTGCAGGGGGGTTTTGGCAAAATAAGTCCCATTGCCGTTTTCAGTAATTGTTATATTTTCGGTATAAAAACCGTTATTTTAAAATGAAAATAGATGCATAGAATCAGAATTCGGCTCAAAAATCACGCTCAGGAGTCAAAATTCCCACATTTCTTATATTTTGAAAACTGTATGGGTATTTGGGCAAAACTTGAACCATCGCCGTTTTCAGTAATTGGCATATTTTCGGCATAAAAATTCGTAAATTGAAAATGAAAATAGGTGCAGAGATTCAGAATTCGGCTCAGAAATCACCCTCAGGAGTCAAACTTCCCACATTTCAGATATTTTGAAAACTGAATGGGGGTTTGGGCAAAATGTTACCATTCCCCTATTACAGTAATTGGTATATTTTCGGCGTAAAAATTCGTAATTTAAAAATTAAAATAGGTGCAGAGAGTCAGAATTCGGCTAAAAAATCAGGCGTAGGAATTAAATTTCCCACATAACATATTTTAAAAAAACTGAAGTGGGGGTTAGTGCAAACTTTGACCTATCGCTGTTTATATATTAATTAGTATATTTTCAGCATTAAAAGTCGTAATTTGAAAATGAAAACAGGTGCAGAGAGTCAGATTTCGGCTCAAAAATCAAGTTAAGGAGTCAAATTTCCCACATTTCAGTTATTTTGAAAAATGCAGGGGATTTTGGGCAAAATATGACTCAACCCTGTTTACTGTAATTGGCATATTCTCGTTATAAAAAATCGTTGTTTGAAAATGAAAATAGGTGCAGAGTCAGAATTCGGCTCAAAAACCACGCCAATGAGTCAAATTTCCTACATTTCTGATATTTTGAAAACTGCTGCGGTGTTTGGGCAAAATATGACCCATCGCTGTTTTCAGTAATTGACATATTTTTGGTATGAAAATTCGTAATTTGAAAATGAAAATACGTGTAGAGAGTCAGAATTCGGCTCAAAAATTAGGCTCAGGAATCAAATTTTCCACATTTCAGGTATTTTGAAAACTGCATGGGAGTTTGGGCAAAATATGACCCATCGCTGTTTACAGTAAATAGCATATTTTCGGCATAAAAATTCGTAATTTGGGAATGAAAATATTTGCAGAGAGTCAGAATTCGGCCCAAAAATCACCCTCAGGAGTCAAATTTCCGATATTTTAGATATCTTGAAAACTGCAGAGGGGTTTGGGCAAAATATGACTCGATGCCTTTTTCAGTAATTGGCATAAGTTCGGTATAAACAGCCGTTATATTTAAATGAAAATATGTTAAGAGAGTCAGAATTCGGCTCAAAAATCTCGTTCAGGAGTCAAATTTCCTACATTTAAGATATTTTTAAAACTGTAAGGGGGTTTGGGCAAAGTATGACCCTTCCCTGTTTACAGTAATTGGCATATTTTCGTTATAAAAATCAAGATATGAAAATTAAAATAGGTGCAGAGAGTCAGAATTCGGCTCAAAAATAATGCTCATGAGTCAAATTTCCAACATTTCAGATACTTTAAAAAAAGCAGGGGGATCTGGGCAAAATATGACCCAATCCCTGTTTACAGTAATTGACACATTTTCGGTATTAAAGTCGTAATCTGAAAATGAAAATAGGTGCAGAGAGTCAGAATTCAGCTGAAAAATCAGGCTCAAGTGACAAATTTCCCACATTTCAGATAATTTGAAAACTGCAGGGGGGTTTGAGCAAAATATGACCAATCGCCGTTTACAGTAATTGGCAAATTTTTGTTATAAAAAGTAATAATTTGTAAATGCAAATAGATGCAGAGAGTCAGAATTCGGCCTAAAAATCACGCTCAGGAGTCAAATATCCCACATTTCAGATATTTTGAAAACTGATGGATGGTTTGGGCAAAATATGACCCATCGCCGTTTGCAGAAATTGGCTTATTTTCGTTATAAAAATTCGGAATATGAAAATGAAAATAGGCGCAGAGAGTCAGAATTCGGCTCAAGAATTACCCTCCAGAATCAAATTTCCCACATTTCAGATATTTTAAAAACTGCAGGCGTGTTTGTATAAAATATGACTCAATGACGTTTTCAGTAATTGACATATTTTAGGTATAAAAAGGCGTTATATGAAAATGAAAATAGGTGCAGAGTGTCAGCATTCTGCTAAAAAATCATGCTCAGGGGTCAAATTTTCCACATTTTAGGTATTTAGAAAACTGCATGGGGGTTTGGGCAAAATATGACCTATCCCCATTTTTCAGTAATTGGTATATTTTTGGCATAAAAATTTGTAAATTGAAAATGAAAATAGGTGCAGAGATTCAGAATTCGGCTCAAAAATCACCCTCAGGAGTCAAACTTTCCACATTTCAGATATTTTGAAAACTGAATTGGGATTTGGTCAAAATATAACCCATCCCCGATTACAGTAATAGGCATATTTTCGGCATAAAAATTCGTAATTTAAAAATGAAAATAAGTGCAGATTCAGAATTCGGCTTGAAAATCACGCTCAGGAATTAAATTTCCCACATAATATATATTTTAAAACTGAAGGAAGGGTTAGTGCAAACTATGACGTATCGCTGTTTACATTAATTAGCATATTTTTAGCATTAAAAGTCGTAATTTGAAAATGAAAATAGGTGCAGAGAGTCAGATTTCGGCTCAAAAATCAAGTTAAGGAGTCAAATTTCCCACATTTCAGATATTTTGAAAAATGCAGGGGGTTTATGGCAAAATATGACCCAACTCCGTTTACTGTAATTGGGATATTTTCGGTATAAAAAATCGTAGTTTGAAAATGAAAATAGGTGCAGAGTCAGAATTCGGCTCAAAAACCACGCCCAGGAGTCAAATTTCCCACATTTCAGATATTTTCAAAACTGCTGCGGTGTTTGGGCAAAATATGATCCCATCGCCGTTTTCAGTAATTGACATATTTTTAGTATAAAAAGTCGTAATTTGAAATAGAAAATACGTACAGAGAGTCACAATTCGGCTCAAAAATTAGGCACAGGAATCAAATTTTCCACATTTCAGGTATTTTGAAAACTGCAATGGAGTTTGGGCAAAATATGACCCATCGCCGTTTACAGTAAATAGCATATTTTCGGCATAAAAATTCGTAATTTGGGAATGAAAATATTTGCAAAGAGTCAGAATTCGGCCCAAAAATCACCCTCAGGAGTCAAATTTCCGATATTTTAGATATCTTGAAAACTGCAGGGGGGTTTGGGCAAAATATGACTCGATGCCTTTTTCAGTAATTGGCATAAGTTCGGTATAAACAGCCGTTATATTTAAATGAAAATATGTTAAGAGAGTCAGAATTCGGCTCAAAAATGTCGTTCAGGAGTCAAATTTCCTACATTTAAGATATTTTTAAAACTGTAAGGGGGTTTGGGCAAAGTATGACCCTTCCCTGTTTACATTAATTGGCATATTTTCGTTATAAAAATCAAGATATGAAAATTAAAATAGGTGCAGAGAGTCAGAATTCGGCTCAAAAATCATGCTCATGAGTCAAATTTCCAACATTTCAGATACTTTAAAAAAAGCAGGGGGATCTGGGCAAAATATGACCCAATCCCTGTTTACAGTAATTGACACATTTTCGGTATTAAAGTCGTAATCTGAAAATGAAAATAGGTGCAGAGAGTCAGAATTCAGCTGAAAAATCAGGCTCAACTGACAAATTTCCCACATTTCAGATAAATTGAAAACTGAAGGGGGGTTTGAGCAAAATATAACCAATCTCCGTTTACAGTAATTGGCAAAATTTTTGTTATAAAAGTAGTAATTTGTAAATGCAAATAGATGCAGAGAGTCAGAATTCGGCCAAAAAATCACTCTCAGGAGTCAAATATCCCACATTTCAGATATTTTGAAAACTGATGGGTGGTTTGGGCAAAATATGACCCATCGCCGTTTGCAGAAATTGGCTTATTTTCGTTATAAAAATTCGGAATATGAGAATGAAAATAGGCGCAGAGAGTCAGAATTCGGCTCAAGAATTACCCTCCAGAATCAAATTTCCCACATTTCAGATATTTTAAAAACTGCAGGCATGTTTGTATAAAATATGACTCAATGACGTTTTCAGTAATTGACATATTTTAGGTATAAAAAGGCGTTATATGAAAATGAAAATAGGTGCAGAGAGTCAGCAATCTGCTAAAAAATCATGCTCAGGGGTCAAATTTTCCACATTTTAGGTATTTAGAAAACTGCAGGGGGGTTTGGGCAAAATATGACCTATCTCCGTTTTTCAGTAATTGGTATATTTTCGGCATAAAAATTTGTAAATTGAAAATGAAAATAGGTGCAGAGATTCAGAATTTGGCTCAAAAATCACCCTCAGGAGTCAAACTTCCCACATTTCAGATATTTTGAAAACTGATTTGGGATTTGGTCAAAATATAACCCATCCCCGATTACAGTAATAGGCATATTTTCGTCATAAAAATTCGTAATTTAAAAATGAAAATAAGTGCAGATTCAGAATTCGGCTTGAAAATCACGCTCAGGAATTAAATTTCCCACATAATATATATTTTAAAACTGAAGGAAGGGTTAGTGCAAACTATGACGTATCGCTGTTTACATTAATTAGCATATTTTCAGCATTAAAAGTCGTAATTTGAAAATGAAAATAGGTGCAGAGAGTCAGATTTCGGCTCAAAAATCAAGTTAAGAAGTCAAATTTCCCACATTTCAGATATTTTGAAAAATGCAGGGGGTTTTGGGCAAAATATGACCCAACTCCGTTTACTGTAATTGGGATATTTTCGGTATAAAAAATCGTAGTTTGAAAATGAAAATAGGTGCAGAGTCAGAATTCGGCTCAAAAACCACGCCCAGGAGTCAAATTTCCCACATTTCAGATATTTTGAAAACTGCTGCGGAGTTTGGGCAAAATATGATCCCATCGCCGTTTTCAGTAATTGACATATTTTTAGTATAAAAAAGTCGTAATTTGAAAATGAAAATACGTACAGAGAGTCACAATTCGGCTCAAAAATTAGGCTCAGGAATCAAATTTTCCACATTTCAGGTATTTTGAAAACTGCAATGGAGTTTGGGCAAAATTTAACCCATCGCTGTTTACAGTAATTAGCATATTTTCGGCATAAAAATTCGTAATTTGGGAATGAAAATATTTGCAGAGAGTCAGAATTCGGCCCAAAAATCACCCTCAGGAGTCAAATTTCCGATATTTTAGATATCTTGAAATCTGCAGGGGGTTTGGGCAAAATATGACTCGATGCCTTTTTCAGTAATTGGAATAAGTTGGGTATAAACAACCGTTATATTTAAATGAAAATATGTTAAGAGAGTCAGAATTCGGCTCAAAAATCTCGTTCAGGAGTCAAATTTCCTACATTTAAGATATTTTTAAAACTGTAAGGGGGTTTTGGCAAAGTATGACCCTTCCCTGTTTACATTAATTGGCATATTTTTGTTATAAAAATCAAGATATGAAAATTAAAATAGGTGCATAGAGTCAGAATTCGGCTCAAAAATCATGCTCATGAGTCAAATTTCCAACATTTCAGATACTTTAAAAAAAGCAGGGGGATCTGGGCAAAATATGACCCAATCCCTGTTTACAGCAATTGGCACATTTTCGGTATTAAAGTCGTAATCTGAAAATGAAAATAGGTGCAGAGAGTCAGAATTCAGCTGAAAAATCAGGCTCAAGTGACAAATTTCCCACATTTTAGATAATTTGAAAACTGCAGGGGGGTTTGAGCAAAATTTGACCAATTGCCGTTTACAGTAATTGGCAAATTTTTGTTATAAAAAGTAGTAATTTGTAAATGCAAATAGATGCAGAGAGTCAGAATTCGGCCAAAAAATCACGCTCAGGAGTCAAATATCCCACATTTCAGATATTTTGAAAACTGATGGGTGGTTTGGGCAAAATATGACCCATCGCCGTTTGCAGAAATTGGCTTATTTTCGTTATAAAAATTCGGAATATGAAAATGAAAATAGGCGCAGAGAGTCAGAATTCGGCTCAAGAATTACCCTCCAGAGTCAAATTTCCCACATTTTAGATATTTTAAAAACTGCAGGCGTGTTTGTATAAAATATGACTCAATGACGTTTTCAGTAATTGACATATTTTAGGTATAAAAAGGCGTTATATGAAAATGAAAATAGGTGCAGAGAGTCAGCATTCTGCTAAAAAATCATGCTCAGGGGTCAAATTTTCCACATTTTAGGTATTTAGAAAACTGCAGGGGGGTTTGGGCAAAATATGACCAATCCCCGTTTTTCAGTAATTGGTATATTTTCGGCATAAAAATTTGTAAATTGAAAATGAAAATAGCTGCAGAGATTCCGAATTCGGCTCAAAAATCACCCTCAGGAGTCAAACTTCCCACATTTCAGATATTTTGAAAACTGAATTGGGATTTGGTCAAAATATAACCCATCCCCGATTACAGTAATAGACATATTTTCGGCATAAAAAATTCGTAATTTAAAAATGAAAATAAGTGCAGATTCAGAATTCGGCTTGAAAATCACGCTCAGGAATTAAATTTCCCACATAATATATATTTTGAAACTGAAGGAAGGGTTAGTGCAAACTATGACGTATCGCTGTTTACATTAATTAGCATATTTTCAGCATTAAAAGTCGTAATTTGAAAATGAAAATAGGTGCAGAGATTCAGATTTCGGCTCAAAAATCAAGTTAAGGAGTCAAATTTCCCACATTTCAGATATTTTGAAAAATGCAGGGGGTTTTGGGCAAAATATGACTTAACTCCGTTTACTGTAATTGGGATATTTTCGGTATAAAAAATCGTAGTTTGAAAATGAAAATAGGTGCAGAGTCAGAATTCGGCTCAAAAACCACGCCCAGGAGTCAAATTTCCCACATTTCAGATATTTTGAAAACTGCTGCGGAGTTTGGGCAAAATATGATCCCATCGCCGTTTTCAGTAATTGACATATTTTTAGTATAAAAAAGTCGTAATTTGAAAATGAAAATACGTACAGAGAGTCACAATTCGGCTCAAAAATTAGACTCAGGAATCAAATTTTCCACATTTCAGGTATTTTGAAAACTGCAATGGAGTTTGGGCAAAATTTAACCCATCGCTGTTTACAGTAATTAGCATATTTTCGGCATAAAAATTCGTAATTTGGGAATGAAAATATTTGCAGAGAGTCAGAATTCGGCCCAAAAATCACCCTCAGGAGTCAAATTTCCGATATTTTAGATATCTTGAAATCTGCAGGGGGTTTGGGCAAAATATGACTCGATGCCTTTTTCAGTAATTGGAATAAGTTGGGTATAAACAACCGTTATATTTAAATGAAAATATGTTAAGAGAGTCAGAATTCGGCTCAAAAATCTCGTTCAGGAGTCAAATTTCCTACATTTAAGATATTTTTAAAACTGTAAGGGGGTTTTGGCAAAGTATGACCCTTCCCTGTTTACATTAATTGGCATATTTTTGTTATAAAAATCAAGATATGAAAATTAAAATAGGTGCATAGAGTCAGAATTCGGCTCAAAAATCATGCTCATGAGTCAAATTTCCAACATTTCAGATACTTTAAAAAAAGCAGGGGGATCTGGGCAAAATATGACCCAATCCCTGTTTACAGCAATTGGCACATTTTCGGTATTAAAGTCGTAATCTGAAAATGAAAATAGGTGCAGAGAGTCAGAATTCAGCTGAAAAATCAGGCTCAAGTGACAAATTTCCCACATTTTAGATAATTTGAAAACTGCAGGGGGGTTTGAGCAAAATTTGACCAATTGCCGTTTACAGTAATTGGCAAATTTTTGTTATAAAAAGTAGTAATTTGTAAATGCAAATAGATGCAGAGAGTCAGAATTCGGCCAAAAAATCACGCTCAGGAGTCAAATATCCCACATTTCAGATATTTTGAAAACTGATGGGTGGTTTGGGCAAAATATGACCCATCGCCGTTTGCAGAAATTGGCTTATTTTCGTTATAAAAATTCGGAATATGAAAATGAAAATAGGCGCAGAGAGTCAGAATTCGGCTCAAGAATTACCCTCCAGAGTCAAATTTCCCACATTTTAGATATTTTAAAAACTGCAGGCGTGTTTGTATAAAATATGACTCAATGACGTTTTCAGTAATTGACATATTTTAGGTATAAAAAGGCGTTATATGAAAATGAAAATAGGTGCAGAGAGTCAGCATTCTGCTAAAAAATCATGCTCAGGGGTCAAATTTTCCACATTTTAGGTATTTAGAAAACTGCAGGGGGGTTTGGGCAAAATATGACCAATCCCCGTTTTTCAGTAATTGGTATATTTTCGGCATAAAAATTTGTAAATTGAAAATGAAAATAGCTGCAGAGATTCCGAATTCGGCTCAAAAATCACCCTCAGGAGTCAAACTTCCCACATTTCAGATATTTTGAAAACTGAATTGGGATTTGGTCAAAATATAACCCATCCCCGATTACAGTAATAGACATATTTTCGGCATAAAAAATTCGTAATTTAAAAATGAAAATAAGTGCAGATTCAGAATTCGGCTTGAAAATCACGCTCAGGAATTAAATTTCCCACATAATATATATTTTGAAACTGAAGGAAGGGTTAGTGCAAACTATGACGTATCGCTGTTTACATTAATTAGCATATTTTCAGCATTAAAAGTCGTAATTTGAAAATGAAAATAGGTGCAGAGATTCAGATTTCGGCTCAAAAATCAAGTTAAGGAGTCAAATTTCCCACATTTCAGATATTTTGAAAAATGCAGGGGGTTTTGGGCAAAATATGACTTAACTCCGTTTACTGTAATTGGGATATTTTCGGTATAAAAAATCGTAGTTTGAAAATGAAAATAGGTGCAGAGTCAGAATTCGGCTCAAAAACCACGCCCAGGAGTCAAATTTCCCACATTTCAGATATTTTGAAAACTGCTGCGGAGTTTGGGCAAAATATGATCCCATCGCCGTTTTCAGTAATTGACATATTTTTAGTATAAAAAAGTCGTAATTTGAAAATGAAAATACGTACAGAGAGTCACAATTCGGCTCAAAAATTAGACTCAGGAATCAAATTTTCCACATTTCAGGTATTTTGAAAACTGCAATGGAGTTTGGGCAAAATTTAACCCATCGCTGTTTACAGTAATTAGCATATTTTCGGCATAAAAATTCGTAATTTGGGAATGAAAATATTTGCAGAGAGTCAGAATTCGGCCCAAAAATCACTCTCAGGAGTCAAATTTCCGATATTTTAGATATCTTGAAAACTGCAGGGGGGTTTGGGCAAAATATGACTCGATGCCTTTTTCAGTAATGGGAATAAGTTGGGTATAAACAACCGTTATATTTAAATGAAAATATGTTAAGAGAGTCAGAATTCGGCTCAAAAATCTCGTTCAGGAGTCAAATTTCCTACATTTAAGATATTTTTAAAACTGTAAGGGGGTTTTGGCAAAGTATGACCCTTCCCTGTTTACATTAATTGGCATATTTTTGTTATAAAAATCAAGATATGGAAATTAAAATAGGTGCAGAGAGTCAGAATTCGGCTCAAAAATCATGCTCATGAGTCAAATTTCCAACATTTCAGATACTTTAAAAAAAGCAGGGGGATCTGGGCAAAATATGACCCAATCCCTGTTTACAGCAATTGGCACATTTTCGGTATTAAAGTCGTAATCTGAAAATGAAAATAGGTGCAGAGAGTCAGAATTCAGCTGAAAAATCAGGCTCAAGTGACAAATTTCCCACATTTCAGATAATTTGAAAACTGCAGGGGGGTTTGAGCAAAATTTTACCAATTGCCGTTTACAGTAATTGGCAAATTTTTGTTATAAAAAGTAGTAATTTGTAAATGCAAATAGATGCAGAGAGTCAGAATTCGGCCAAAAAATCACGCTCAGGAGTCAAATATCCCACATTTCAGATATTTTGAAAACTGATGGGTGGTTTGGGCAAAATATGACCCATCGCCGTTTGCAGAAATTGGCTTATTTTCGTTATAAAAATTCGGAATATGAAAATGAAAATAGGCGCAGAGAGTCAGAATTCGGCTCAAGAATTACCCTCCAGAATCAAATTTCCCACATTTCAGATATTTTAAAAACTGCAGGCGTGTTTGTATATAATATAACTCAATGACGTTTTCAGTAATTGACATATTTTAGGTATAAAAAGGCGTTATATGAAAATGAAAATAGGTGCAGAGAGTCAGCATTCTGCTAAAAAATCATGCTCAGGGGTCAAATTTTCCACATTTTAGGTATTTAGAAAACTGCAGGGGGGTTTGGGCAAAATATGACCAATCCCCGTTTTTCAGTAATTGGTATATTTTCGGCATAACAATTTTTAAATTGAAAATGAAAATAGCTGCAGAGATTCAGAATTCGGCTCAAAAATCACCCTCAGGAGTCAAACTTCCCACATTTCAGATATTTTGAAAACTGAATTGGGATTTGGTCAAAATATAACCCATCCCCGATTACAGTAATAGACATATTTCGGCATAAAAATTCGTAATTTAAAAATGAAAATAAGTGCAGATTCAGAATTCGGCTTGAAAATCACGCTCAGGAATTAAATTTCCCACATAATATATATTTTGAAACTGAAGGAAGGGTTAGTGCAAACTATGACGTATCGCTGTTTACATTAATTAGCATATTTTCAGCATTAAAAGTCGTAATTTGAAAATGAAAATAGGTGCAGAGATTCAGATTTCGGCTCAAAAATCAAGTTAAGGAGTCAAATTTCCCACATTTCAGATATTTTGAAAAATGCAGGGGGTTTTGGGCAAAATATGACCCAACTCCGTTTACTGTAATTGGGATATTTTCGGTATAAAAAATCGTAGTTTGAAAATGAAAAAAGGTGCAGAGTCAGAATTCGGCTCAAAAACCATGCCCAGAAGTCAAATTTCCCACATTTCAGATATTTTGAAAACTGCTGCGGTGTTTGGGCAAAATATGATCCCATCGCCGTTTTCAGTAATTGACATATTTTTAGTATAAAAAAGTCGTAATTTGAAAATGAAAATACGTACAGAGAGTCACAATTCGGCTCAAAAATTAGGCTCAGGAATCAAATTTTCCACATTTCAGGTATTTTGAAAACTTCAATGGAGTTTGGGCAAAATATGACCCATCGCCGTTTACAGTAAATATCATATTTTCGGCATAAAAATTCGTAATTTGGGAATGAAAATATTTGCAGAGAGTCAGAATTCGGCCCAAAAATCACCCTCAGGAGTCAAATTTCCGATATTTTAGATATCTTGAAAACTGCAGAGGGGTTTGGGCAAAATATGACTCGATGCCTTTTTCAGTAATTGGCATAAGTTCGGTATAAACAGCCGTTACATTTAAATGAAAATATGTTAAGAGAGTCAGAATTCGGCTCAAAAATCTCGTTCAGGAATCAAATTTCCTACATTTAAGATATTTTTAAAACTGTAAGGGGGTTTGGGCAAAGTATGACCCTTCCCTGTTTACAGTAATTGGCATATTTTCGTTATAAAAATCAAGATATGAAAATTAAAATAGGTGAAGAGAGTCAGAATTCGGCTCAAAAATCATGCTCATGAGTCAAATTTCCAACATTTCAGATACTTTAAAAAAAGCAGGGGGATCTGGGCAAAATATGACCCAATCCCTGTTTACAGTAATTGACACATTTTCGATATTAAAGTCGTAATCTGAAAATGAAAATAGGTGCAGAGAGTCAGAATTCAGCTGAAAAATCAGGCTCAAGTGACAAATTTCCCATATTTCAGATAATTTGAAAACTGCAGGGGGGTTTGAGCAAAATATGACCCATCGCCGTTTACATTAATTGGCAAATTTTTGTTATAAAAAGTAGTAATTTGTAAATGCAAATAGATGCAGAGAGTCAGAATTCGGCCAAAAAATCACGCTCAGGAGTCAAATATCCCACATTTCAGATATTTTGAAAACTGATGGATGGTTTGGGCAAAATATGACCCATCGCCGTTTGCAGAAATTGGCTTATTTTCGTTATAAAAATTCGGAATATGAAAATGAAAATAGGCGCAGAGAGTCAGAATTCGGGTCAAGAATTACCCTCCAGAATCAAATTTCCCACATTTTAGATATTTTAAAAACTGCAGGCGTGTTTGTATAAAATATGACTCAATGACGTTTTCAGTAATTGACATATTTTAGGTATAAAAAGGCGTTATATGAAAATGAAATTAGGTGCAGAGTGTCAGCATTCTGCTAAAAAATCATGCTCAGGGGTCAAATTTTCCACATTTTAGGTATTTAGAAAACTGCAGGGGGGTTTGGGCAAAATATGACCTATCCCCGTTTTTCAGTAATTGGTATATTTTTGGCATAAAAATTTGTAAATTGAAAATGAAAATAGGTGCAGAGATTCAGAATTCGGCTCAAAAATCACCCTCAGGAGTCAAACTTTCCACATTTCAGATATTTTGAAAACTGAATTGGGATTTGGTCAAAATATAACCCATCCCCGATTACAGAAATAGGCATATTTTCGGCATAAAAATTCGTAATTTAAAAATGAAAATAAGTGCAGATTCAGAATTCGGCTTGAAAATCACGCTCAGGAATTAAATTTCCCACATAATATATATTTTAAAACTGAAGGAAGGGTTAGTGCAAACTATGACGTATCGCTGTTTACATTAATTAGCATATTTTTAGCATTAAAAGTCGTAATTTGAAAATGAAAATAGGTGCAGAGAGTCAGATTTCAGCTCAAAAATCAAGTTAAGGAGTCAAATTTCCCACATTTCAGATATTTTGAAAAATGCAGGGGGTTTTGGGCAAAATATGACTTAACTCCGTTTACTGTAATTGGGATATTTTCGGTATAAAAAATCGTAGTTTGAAAATGAAAATAGGTGCAGAGTCAGAATTCGGCTCAAAAACCACGCCCAGGAGTCAAATTTCCCACATTTCAGATATTTTGAAAACTGCTGCGGAGTTTGGGCAAAATATGATCCCATCGCCGTTTTCAGTAATTGACATATTTTTAGTATAAAAAAGTCGTAATTTGAAAATGAAAATACGTACAGAGAGTCACAATTCGGCTCAAAAATTAGACTCAGGAATCAAATTTTCCACATTTCAGGTATTTTGAAAACTGCAATGGAGTTTGGGCAAAATTTAACCCATCGCTGTTTACAGTAATTAGCATATTTTCGGCATAAAAATTCGTAATTTGGGAATGAAAATATTTGCAGAGAGTCAGAATTCGGCCCAAAAATCACTCTCAGGAGTCAAATTTCCGATATTTTAGATATCTTGAAAACTGCAGGGGGGTTTGGGCAAAATATGACTCGATGCCTTTTTCAGTAATGGGAATAAGTTGGGTATAAACAACCGTTATATTTAAATGAAAATATATTAAGAGAGTCAGAATTCGGCTCAAAAATCTCGTTCAGGAGTCAAATTTCCTACATTTAAGATATTTTTAAAACTGTAAGGGGTTTTTGGCAAAGTATGACCCTTCCCTGTTTACATTAATTGGCATATTTTTGTTATAAAAATCAAGATATGGAAATTAAAATAGGTGCAGAGAGTCAGAATTCGGCTCAAAAATCATGCTCATGAGTCAAATTTCCAACATTTCAGATACTTTAAAAAAAGCAGGGGGATCTGGGCAAAATATGACCCAATCCCTGTTTACAGCAATTGGCACATTTTCGGTATTAAAGTCGTAATCTGAAAATGAAAATAGGTGCAGAGAGTCAGAATTCAGCTGAAAAATCAGGCTCAAGTGACAAATTTCCCACATTTCAGATAATTTGAAAACTGCAGGGGGGTTTGAGCAAAATTTTACCAATTGCCGTTTACAGTAATTGGCAAATTTTTGTTATAAAAAGTAGTAATTTGTAAATGCAAATAGATGCAGAGAGTCAGAATTCGGCCAAAAAATCACGCTCAGGAGTCAAATATCCCACATTTCAGATATTTTGAAAACTGATGGGTGGTTTGGGCAAAATATGACCCATCGCCGTTTGCAGAAATTGGCTTATTTTCGTTATAAAAATTCGGAATATGAAAATGAAAATAGGCGCAGAGAGTCAGAATTCGGCTCAAGAATTACCCTCCAGAATCAAATTTCCCACATTTCAGATATTTTAAAAACTGCAGGCGTGTTTGTATAAAATATAACTCAATGACGTTTTCAGTAATTGACATATTTTAGGTATAAAAAGGCGTTATATGAAAATGAAAATAGGTGCAGAGAGTCAGCATTCTGCTAAAAAATCATGCTCAGGGGTCAAATTTTCCACATTTTAGGTATTTAGAAAACTGCAGGGGGGTTTGGGCAAAATATGACCAATCCCCGTTTTTCAGTAATTGGTATATTTTCGGCATAAAAATTTGTAAATTGAAAATGAAAATAGCTGCAGAGATTCAGAATTCGGCTCAAAAATCACCCTCAGGAGTCAAACTTCCCACATTTCAGATATTTTGAAAACTGAATTGGGATTTGGTCAAAATATAACCCATCCCCGATTACAGTAATAGACATATTTCGGCATAAAAATTCGTAATTTAAAAATGAAAATAAGTGCAGATTCAGAATTCGGCTTGAAAATCACGCTCAGGAATTAAATTTCCCACATAATATATATTTTGAAACTGAAGGAAGGGTTAGTGCAAACTATGACGTATCGCTGTTTACATTAATTAGCATATTTTCAGCATTAAAAGTCGTAATTTGAAAATGAAAATAGGTGCAGAGATTCAGATTTCGGCTCAAAAATCAAGTTAAGGAGTCAAATTTCCCACATTTCAGATATTTTGAAAAATGCAGGGGGTTTTGGGCAAAATATGACCCAACTCCGTTTACTGTAATTGGGATATTTTCGGTATAAAAAATCGTAGTTTGAAAATGAAAAAAGGTGCAGAGTCAGAATTCGGCTCAAAAACCATGCCCAGGAGTCAAATTTCCCACATTTCAGATATTTTGAAAACTGCTGCGGTGTTTGGGCAAAATATGATCCCATCGCCGTTTTCAGTAATTGACATATTTTTAGTATAAAAAAGTCGTAATTTGAAAATGAAAATACGTACAGAGAGTCACAATTCGGCTCAAAAATTAGGCTCAGGAATCAAATTTTCCACATTTCAGGTATTTTGAAAACTTCAATGGAGTTTGGGCAAAATATGACCCATCGCCGTTTACAGTAAATATCATATTTTCGGCATAAAAATTCGTAATTTGGGAATGAAAATATTTGCAGAGAGTCAGAATTCGGCCCAAAAATCACCCTCAGGAGTCAAATTTCCGATATTTTAGATATCTTGAAAACTGCAGAGGGGTTTGGGCAAAATATGACTCGATGCCTTTTTCAGTAATTGGCATAAGTTCGGTATAAACAGCCGTTACATTTAAATGAAAATATGTTAAGAGAGTCAGAATTCGGCTCAAAAATCTCGTTCAGGAATCAAATTTCCTACATTTAAGATATTTTTAAAACTGTAAGGGGGTTTGGGCAAAGTATGACCCTTCCCTGTTTACAGTAATTGGCATATTTTCGTTATAAAAATCAAGATATGAAAATTAAAATAGGTGAAGAGAGTCAGAATTCGGCTCAAAAATCATGCTCATGAGTCAAATTTCCAACATTTCAGATACTTTAAAAAAAGCAGGGGGATCTGGGCAAAATATGACCCAATCCCTGTTTACAGTAATTGACACATTTTCGATATTAAAGTCGTAATCTGAAAATGAAAATAGGTGCAGAGAGTCAGAATTCAGCTGAAAAATCAGGCTCAAGTGACAAATTTCCCATATTTCAGATAATTTGAAAACTGCAGGGGGGTTTGAGCAAAATATGACCCATCGCCGTTTACATTAATTGGCAAATTTTTGTTATAAAAAGTAGTAATTTGTAAATGCAAATAGATGCAGAGAGTCAGAATTCGGCCAAAAAATCACGCTCAGGAGTCAAATATCCCACATTTCAGATATTTTGAAAACTGATGGATGGTTTGGGCAAAATATGACCCATCGCCGTTTGCAGAAATTGGCTTATTTTCGTTATAAAAATTCGGAATATGAAAATGAAAATAGGCGCAGAGAGTCAGAATTCGGGTCAAGAATTACCCTCCAGAATCAAATTTCCCACATTTCAGATATTTTAAAAACTGCAGGCGTGTTTGTATAAAATATGACTCAATGACGTTTTCAGTAATTGACATATTTTAGGTATAAAAAGGCGTTATATGAAAATGAAATTAGGTGCAGAGTGCCAGCATTCTGCTAAAAAATCATGCTCAGGGGTCAAATTTTCCACATTTTAGGTATTTAGAAAACTGCAGGGGGGTTTGGGCAAAATATGACCTATCCCCGTTTTTCAGTAATTGGTATATTTTTGGCATAAAAATTTGTAAATTGAAAATGAAAATAGGTGCAGAGATTCAGAATTCGGCTCAAAAATCACCCTCAGGAGTCAAACTTTCCACATTTCAGATATTTTGAAAACTGAATTGGGATTTGGTCAAAATATAACCCATCCCCGATTACAGAAATAGGCATATTTTCGGCATAAAAATTCGTAATTTAAAAATGAAAATAAGTGCAGATTCAGAATTCGGCTTGAAAATCACGCTCAGGAATAAAATTTCCCACATAATATATATTTTAAAACTGAAGGAAGGGTTAGTGCAAACTATGACGTATCGCTGTTTACATTAATTAGCATATTTTTAGCATTAAAAGTCGTAATTTGAAAATGAAAATAGGTGCAGAGAGTCAGATTTCAGCTCAAAAATCAAGTTAAGGAGTCAAATTTCCCACATTTCAGATATTTTGAAAAATGCAGGGGGTTTTGGGCAAAATATGACTTAACTCCGTTTACTGTAATTGGGATATTTTCGGTATAAAAAATCGTAGTTTGAAAATGAAAATAGGTGCAGAGTCAGAATTCGGCTCAAAAACCACGCCCAGGAGTCAAATTTCCCTCATTTCAGATATTTTGAAAACTGCTGCGGAGTTTGGGCAAAATATGATCCCATCGCCGTTTTCAGTAATTGACATATTTTTAGTATAAAAAAGTCGTAATTTGAAAATGAAAATACGTACAGAGAGTCACAATTCGGCTCAAAAATTAGACTCAGGAATCAAATTTTCCACATTTCAGGTATTTTGAAAACTGCAATGGAGTTTGGGCAAAATTTAACCCATCGCTGTTTACAGTAATTAGCATATTTTCGGCATAAAAATTCGTAATTTGGGAATGAAAATATTTGCAGAGAGTCAGAATTCGGCCCAAAAATCACTCTCAGGAGTCAAATTTCCGATATTTTAGATATCTTGAAAACTGCAGGGGGGTTTGGGCAAAATATGACTCGATGCCTTTTTCAGTAATGGGAATAAGTTGGGTATAAACAACCGTTATATTTAAATGAAAATATGTTAAGAGAGTCAGAATTCGGCTCAAAAATCTCGTTCAGGAGTCAAATTTCCTACACTTAAGATATTTTTAAAACTGTAAGGGGTTTTTGGCAAAGTATGACCCTTCCCTGTTTACATTAATTGGCATATTTTTGTTATAAAAATCAAGATATGGAAATTAAAATAGGTGCAGAGAGTCAGAATTCGGCTCAAAAATCATGCTCATGAGTCAAATTTCCAACATTTCAGATACCTTAAAAAAAGCAGGGGGATCTGGGCAAAATATGACCCAATCCCTGTTTACAGCAATTGGCACATTTTCGGTATTAAAGTCGTAATCTGAAAATGAAAATAGGTGCAGAGAGTCAGAATTCAGCTGAAAAATCAGGCTCAAGTGACAAATTTCCCACATTTCAGATAATTTGAAAACTGCAGGGGGGTTTGAGCAAAATTTTACCAATTGCCGTTTACAGTAATTGGCAAATTTTTGTTATAAAAAGTAGTAATTTGTAAATGCAAATAGATGCAGAGAGTCAGAATTCGGCCAAAAAATCACGCTCAGGAGTCAAATATCCCACATTTCAGATATTTTGAAAACTGATGGGTGGTTTGGGCAAAATATGACCCATCGCCGTTTGCAGAAATTGGCTTATTTTCGTTATAAAAATTCGGAATATGAAAATGAAAATAGGCGCAGAGAGTCAGAATTCGGCTCAAGAATTACCCTCCAGAATCAAATTTCCCACATTTCAGATATTTTAAAAACTGCAGGCGTGTTTGTATAAAATATAACTCAATGACGTTTTCAGTAATTGACATATTTTAGGTATAAAAAGGCGTTATATGAAAATGAAAATAGGTGCAGAGAGTCAGCATTCTGCTAAAAAATCATGCTCAGGGGTCAAATTTTCCACATTTTAGGTATTTAGAAAACTGCAGGGGGGTTTGGGCAAAATATGACCAATCCCCGTTTTTCAGTAATTGGTATATTTTCGGCATAAAAATTTGTAAATTGAAAATGAAAATAGCTGCAGAGATTCAGAATTCGGCTCAAAAATCACCCTCAGGAGTCAAACTTCCCACATTTCAGATATTTTGAAAACTGAATTGGGATTTGGTCAAAATATAACCCATCCCCGATTACAGTAATAGACATATTTCGGCATAAAAATTCGTAATTTAAAAATGAAAATAAGTGCAGATTCAGAATTCGGCTTGAAAATCACGCTCAGGAATTAAATTTCCCACATAATATATATTTTGAAACTGAAGGAAGGGTTAGTGCAAACTATGACGTATCGCTGTTTACATTAATTAGCATATTTTCAGCATTAAAAGTCGTAATTTGAAAATGAAAATAGGTGCAGAGATTCAGATTTCGGCTCAAAAATCAAGTTAAGGAGTCAAATTTCCCACATTTCAGATATTTTGAAAAATGCAGGGGGTTTTGGGCAAAATATGACCCAACTCCGTTTACTGTAATTGGGATATTTTCGGTATAAAAAATCGTAGTTTGAAAATGAAAAAAGGTGCAGAGTCAGAATTCGGCTCAAAAACCATGCCCAGGAGTCAAATTTCCCACATTTCAGATATTTTGAAAACTGCTGCGGTGTTTGGGCAAAATATGATCCCATCGCCGTTTTCAGTAATTGACATATTTTTAGTATAAAAAAGTCGTAATTTGAAAATGAAAATACGTACAGAGAGTCACAATTCGGCTCAAAAATTAGGCTCAGGAATCAAATTTTCCACATTTCAGGTATTTTGAAAACTTCAATGGAGTTTGGGCAAAATATGACCCATCGCCGTTTACAGTAAATATCATATTTTCGGCATAAAAATTCGTAATTTGGGAATGAAAATATTTGCAGAGAGTCAGAATTCGGCCCAAAAATCACCCTCAGGAGTCAAATTTCCGATATTTTAGATATCTTGAAAACTGCAGAGGGGTTTGGGCAAAATATGACTCGATGCCTTTTTCAGTAATTGGCATAAGTTCGGTATAAACAGCCGTTACATTTAAATGAAAATATGTTAAGAGAGTCAGAATTCGGCTCAAAAATCTCGTTCAGGAATCAAATTTCCTACATTTAAGATATTTTTAAAACTGTAAGGGGGTTTGGGCAAAGTATGACCCTTCCCTGTTTACAGTAATTGGCATATTTTCGTTATAAAAATCAAGATATGAAAATTAAAATAGGTGAAGAGAGTCAGAATTCGGCTCAAAAATCATGCTCATGAGTCGAATTTCCAACATTTCAGATACTTTAAAAAAAGCAGGGGGATCTGGGCAAAATATGACCCAATCCCTGTTTACAGTAATTGACACATTTTCGATATTAAAGTCGTAATCTGAAAATGAAAATAGGTGCAGAGAGTCAGAATTCAGCTGAAAAATCAGGCTCAAGTGACAAATTTCCCATATTTCAGATAATTTGAAAACTGCAGGGGGGTTTGAGCAAAATATGACCCATCGCCGTTTACATTAATTGGCAAATTTTTGTTATAAAAAGTAGTAATTTGTAAATGCAAATAGATGCAGAGAGTCAGAATTCGGCCAAAAAATCACGCTCAGGAGTCAAATATCCCACATTTCAAATATTTTGAAAACTGATGGATGGTTTGGGCAAAATATGACCCATCGCCGTTTGCAGAAATTGGCTTATTTTCGTTATAAAAATTCGGAATATGAAAAGGAAAATAGGCGCAGAGAGTCAGAATTCGGGTCAAGAATTACCCTCCAGAATCAAATTTCCCACATTTCAGATATTTTAAAAACTGCAGGCGTGTTTGTATAAAATATGACTCAATGACGTTTTCAGTAATTGACATATTTTAGTTATAAAAAGGCATTATATGAAAATGAAAATAGGTGCAGAGTGTCAGCATTCTGCTAAAAAATCATGCTCAGGGGTCAAATTTTCCACATTTTAGGTATTTAGAAAACTGCAGGGGGGTTTGGGCAAAATATGACCTATCCCCGTTTTTCAGTAATTGGTATATTTTTGGCATAAAAATTTGTAAATTGAAAATGAAAATAGGTGCAGAGATTCAGAATTCGGCTCAAAAATCACCCTCAGGAGTCAAACTTTCCACATTTCAGATATTTTGAAAACTGAATTGGGATTTGGTCAAAATATAACCCATCCCCGATTACAGAAATAGGCATATTTTCGGCATAAAAATTCGTAATTTAAAAATGAAAATAAGTGCAGATTCAGAATTCGGCTTGAAAATCACGCTCAGGAATTAAATTTCCCACATAATATATATTTTAAAACTGAAGGAAGGGTTAGTGCAAACTATGACGTATCGCTGTTTACATTAATTAGCATATTTTTAGCATTAAAAGTCGTAATTTGAAAATGAAAATAGGTGCAGAGAGTCAGATTTCAGCTCAAAAATTAAGTTAAGGAGTCAAATTTCCCACATTTCAGATATTTTGAAAAATGCAGGGGGTTTTGGGCAAAATATGACCCAACTCCGTTTACTGTAATTGGGATATTTTCGGTATAAAAAATCGTAGTTTGAAAATGAAAATAGGTGCAGAGTCAGAATTCGACTCAAAAACCACGCCCAGGAGTCAAAATTCCCACATTTCAGATATTTTCAAAACTGCTGCGGTGTTTGGGCAAAATATGATCCCTTCGCCGTTTTCAGTAATTGACATATTTTTAGTATAAAAAAGTCGTAATTTGAAAATGAAAATACGTACAGAGAGTCACAATTCGGCTCAAAAATTAGACTCAGGAATCAAATTTTCCACATTTCAGGTATTTTGAAAACTGCAATGGAGTTTGGGCAAAATATGACCCATCGCCGTCTACAGTAAATAGCATATTTTCGGCATAAAAATTCGTAATTTGGGAATGAAAATATTTGCAAAGAGTCAGAATTCGGCCCAAAAATCACCCTCAGGAGTCAAATTTCCGACATTTTAGATATCTTGAAAACTGCAGGGGGGTTTGGGCAAAATATGACTCGATGCCTTTTTCAGTAATTGGCATAAGTTCGGTATAAACAGCCGTTATATTTAAATGAAAATATGTTGAGAGAGTCAGAATTCGGCTCAAAACTCTCGTTCTGGAGTCAAATTTCCATCATTTAAGATATTTTTAAAACTGTAAGGAGGTTTGGGCAAAGTATGACCCTTCCCTGTTTACAGTAATTGGCATATTTTCGTTATAAAAATCAAGATATGAAAATTAAAATAGGTGCATAGAGTCAGAATTCGGCTCAAAAATCATGCTCATGAGTCAAATTTCCAACATTTCAGATACTTTAAAAAAAGCAGGGGGATCTGGGCAAAATATGACCCAATCCCTGTTTACAGTAATTGACACATTTTCGGTATTAAAGTCGTAATCTGAAAATGAAAATAGGTGCGGAGAGTCAGAATTCAGCTGAAAAATCAGGCTCAAGTGACAAATTTCCCACATTTCAGATAATTTGAAATCTGCAGGGGGGTTTGAGCAAAATATGACCAATCGCCGTTTACAGTAATTGGCAAATTTTTGTTATAAAAAGTAGTAATTTGTAAATGCAAATAGATGCAGAGAGTCAGAATTTGGCCAAAAAATCACGCTCAGGAGTCAAATATCCCACATTTCAGATATTTTGAAAACTGATGGATGGTTTGGGCAAAATATGACCCATCGTAGATTGCAGAAATTGGCTTATTTTCGTTATAAAAATTCGGAATATGAAAATGAAAATAGGCGCAGAGAGTCAGAATTCGGCTCAAGAATTACCCTCCAGAATCAAATTTCCCACATTTCAGATATTTTAAAAACTGCAGGCGTGTTTGTATAAAATATGACTCAATGACGTTTTCAGTAATTGACATATTTTAAGTATAAAAAGGCGTTATATGAAAATGAAAATAGGTGCAGAGTGTCAGCATTCTGCTAAAAAATCATGCTCAGGGGTCAAATTTTCCACATTTTAGGTATTTAGAAAACTGCAGGGGGGTTTGGGCAAAATATGACCTATCCCCGTTTTTCAGTAATTGGTATATTTTCGGCATAAAAATTTGTAAATTGAAAATGAAAATAGGTGCAGAGGTTCAGAATTCGGCTCAAAAATCACCCTCAGGAGTCAAACTTCCCACATGTCAGATATTTTGAAAACTGAATTGGGATTTGGTCAAAATATAACCCATCCCCGATTACAGTAATAGGCATATTTTCGGCATAAAAATTCGTAATTTAAAAATGAAAATAAGTGCAGATTCAGAATTCGGCTTGAAAATCACGCTCAGGAATTAAATTTCCCACATAATATATATTTTAAAACTGAAGGAAGGGTTAGTGCAAACTATGACGTATCGCTGTTTACATTAATTAGCATATTTTCAGCATTAAAAGTCGTAATTTGAAAATGAAAATAGGTGCAGAGAGTCAGATTTCGGCTCAAAAATCAAGTTAAGGAGTCAAATTTCCCACATTTCAGATATTTTGAAAAATGCAGGGGGTTTTGGGCAAAATATGACCCAACTCCGTTTACTGTAATTGGGATATTTTCGGTATAAAAAATCGTAGTTTGAAAATGAAAATAGGTGCAGAGTCAGAATTCGGCTCAAAAACCACGCCCAGGAGTCAAATTTCCCACATTTCAGATATTTTGAAAACTGCTGCGGAGTTTGGGCAAAATATGATCCCATCGCCGTTTTCAGTAATTGACATATTTTTAGTATAAAAAAGTCGTCATTTGAAAATGAAAATACGTACAGAGAGTCACAATTCGGCTCAAAAATTAGACTCAGGAATCAAATTTTCCACATTTCAGGTATTTTGAAAACTGCAATGGAGTTTGGGCAAAATTTAACCCATCGCTGTTTACAGTAATTAGCATATTTTCGGCATAAAAATTCGTAATTTGGGAATGAAAATATTTGCAGAGAGTCAGAATTCGGCCCAAAAATCACCCTCAGGAGTCAAATTTCCGATATTTTAGATATCTTGAAAACTGCAGGGGGGTTTGGGCAAATAATGACTCGATGCCTTTTTCAGTAATTGGAATAAATTGGGTATAAACAACCGTTATATTTAAATGAAAATATGTTAAGAGAGTCAGAATTCGGCTCAAAAATCTCGTTCAGGAGTCAAATTTCCTACATTTAAGATATTTTTAAAACTGTAAGGGGGTTTTGGCAAAGTATGACCCTTCCCCGTTTACATTAATTGGCATATTTTTGTTATAAAAATCAAGATATGAAAATTAAAATAGGTGCAGAGAGTCAGAATTCGGCTCAAAAATCATGCTCATGAGTCAAATTTCCAACATTTCAGATACTTTAAAAAAAGCAGGGGGATCTGGGCAAAATATGACCCAATCCCTGTTTACAGCAATTGGCACATTTTCGGTATTAAAGTCGTAATCTGAAAATGAAAATAGGTGCAGAGAGTCAGAATTCAGCTGAAAAATCAGGCTCAAGTGACAAATTTCCCACATTTCAGATAATTTGAAAACTGCAGGGGGGTTTGAGCAAAATTTGACCAATTGCCGTTTACAGTAATTGGCAAATTTTTGTTATAAAAAGTAGTAATTTGTAAATGCAAATAGATGCAGAGAGTCAGAATTCGGCCAAAAAATCACGCTCAGGAGTCAAATATCCCACATTTCAGATATTTTGAAAACTGATGGGTGGTTTGGGCAAAATATGACCCATCGGCTTTTGCAGAAATTGGCTTATTTTCGTTATAAAAATTCGGAATATGAAAATGATAATAGGCGCAGAGAGTCAGAATTCGGCTCAAGAATTACCCTCCAGAATCAAATTTCCCACATTTCAGATATTTTAAAAACTGCAGGTGTGTTTGTATAAAATATGACACAATGACGTTTTCAGTAATTGACATATTTTAGGTATAAAAAGGCGTTATATGAAAATGAAAATAGGTGCAGAGAGTCAGCATTCTGCTAAAAAATCATGCTCAGGGGTCAAATTTTCCACATTTTAGGTATTTAGAAAACTGCAGGGGGGTTTGGGCAAAATATGACCAATCCCCGTTTTTCAGTAATTGGCATATTTTCGGCATAAAAATTTGTAAATTGAAAATGAAAATAGCTGCAGAGATTCAGAATTCGGCTCAAAAATCACCCTCAGGAGTCAAACTTCCCACATTTCAGATATTTTGAAAACTGAATTGGGATTTGGTCAAAATATAACCCATCCCCGATTACAGTAATAGACATATTTTCGGCATAAAAATTCGTAATTTAAAAATGAAAATAAGTGCAGATTCAGAATTCGGCTTGAAAATCACGCTCAGGGATTAAATTTCCCACAAAATATATATTTTGAAACTGAAGGAAGGGTTAGTGCAAACTATGACGTATCGCTGTTTACATTAATTAGCATATTTTCAGCATTAAAAGTCGTAATTTGAAAATGAAAATAGGTGCAGAGATTCAGATTTCGGCTCAAAAATCAAGTTAAGGAGTCAAATTTCCCACATTTCAGATATTTTGAAAAATGCAGGGGGTTTTGGGCAAAATATGACCCAACTCCGTTTACTGTAATTGGGATATTTTCGGTATAAAAAATCGTAGTTTGAAAATGAAAAAAGGTGCAGAGTCAGAATTCGGCTCAAAAACCATGCCCAGGAGTCAAATTTCCCACATTTCAGATATTTTGAAAACTGCTGCGGTGTTTGGGCAAAATATGATCCCATCGCCGTTTTCAGTAATTGACATATTTTTAGTATAAAAAAGTCGTAATTTGAAAATGAAAATACGTACAGAGAGTCACAATTCGGCTCAAAAATTAGGCTCAGGAATCAAATTTTCCACATTTCAGGTATTTTGAAAACTTCAATGGAGTTTGGGCAAAATATGACCCATCGCCGTTTACAGTAAATATCATATTTTCGGCATAAAAATTCGTAATTTGGGAATGAAAATATTTGCAGAGAGTCAGAATTCGGCCCAAAAATCACCCTCAGGAGTCAAATTTCCGATATTTTAGATATCTTGAAAACTGCAGAGGGGTTTGGGCAAAATATGACTCGATGCCTTTTTCAGTAATTGGCATAAGTTCGGTATAAACAGCCGTTACATTTAAATGAAAATATGTTAAGAGAGTCAGAATTCGGCTCAAAAATCTCGTTCAGGAATCAAATTTCCTACATTTAAGATATTTTTAAAACTGTAAGGGGGTTTGGGCAAAGTATGACCCTTCCCTGTTTACAGTAATTGGCATATTTTCGTTATAAAAATCAAGATATGAAAATTAAAATAGGTGAAGAGAGTCAGAATTCGGCTCAAAAATCATGCTCATGAGTCGAATTTCCAACATTTCAGATACTTTAAAAAAAGCAGGGGGATCTGGGCAAAATATGACCCAATCCCTGTTTACAGTAATTGACACATTTTCGATATTAAAGTCGTAATCTGAAAATGAAAATAGGTGCAGAGAGTCAGAATTCAGCTGAAAAATCAGGCTCAAGTGACAAATTTCCCATATTTCAGATAATTTGAAAACTGCAGGGGGGTTTGAGCAAAATATGACCCATCGCCGTTTACATTAATTGGCAAATTTTTGTTATAAAAAGTAGTAATTTGTAAATGCAAATAGATGCAGAGAGTCAGAATTCGGCCAAAAAATCACGCTCAGGAGTCAAATATCCCACATTTCAAATATTTTGAAAACTGATGGATGGTTTGGGCAAAATATGACCCATCGCCGTTTGCAGAAATTGGCTTATTTTCGTTATAAAAATTCGGAATATGAAAAGGAAAATAGGCGCAGAGAGTCAGAATTCGGGTCAAGAATTACCCTCCAGAATCAAATTTCCCACATTTCAGATATTTTAAAAACTGCAGGCGTGTTTGTATAAAATATGACTCAATGACGTTTTCAGTAATTGACATATTTTAGTTATAAAAAGGCATTATATGAAAATGAAAATAGGTGCAGAGTGTCAGCATTCTGCTAAAAAATCATGCTCAGGGGTCAAATTTTCCACATTTTAGGTATTTAGAAAACTGCAGGGGGGTTTGGGCAAAATATGACCTATCCCCGTTTTTCAGTAATTGGTATATTTTTGGCATAAAAATTTGTAAATTGAAAATGAAAATAGGTGCAGAGATTCAGAATTCGGCTCAAAAATCACCCTCAGGAGTCAAACTTTCCACATTTCAGATATTTTGAAAACTGAATTGGGATTTGGTCAAAATATAACCCATCCCCGATTACAGAAATAGGCATATTTTCGGCATAAAAATTCGTAATTTAAAAATGAAAATAAGTGCAGATTCAGAATTCGGCTTGAAAATCACGCTCAGGAATTAAATTTCCCACATAATATATATTTTAAAACTGAAGGAAGGGTTAGTGCAAACTATGACGTATCGCTGTTTACATTAATTAGCATATTTTTAGCATTAAAAGTCGTAATTTGAAAATGAAAATAGGTGCAGAGAGTCAGATTTCAGCTCAAAAATTAAGTTAAGGAGTCAAATTTCCCACATTTCAGATATTTTGAAAAATGCAGGGGGTTTTGGGCAAAATATGACCCAACTCCGTTTACTGTAATTGGGATATTTTCGGTATAAAAAATCGTAGTTTGAAAATGAAAATAGGTGCAGAGTCAGAATTCGACTCAAAAACCACGCCCAGGAGTCAAAATTCCCACATTTCAGATATTTTCAAAACTGCTGCGGTGTTTGGGCAAAATATGATCCCTTCGCCGTTTTCAGTAATTGACATATTTTTAGTATAAAAAAGTCGTAATTTGAAAATGAAAATACGTACAGAGAGTCACAATTCGGCTCAAAAATTAGACTCAGGAATCAAATTTTCCACATTTCAGGTATTTTGAAAACTGCAATGGAGTTTGGGCAAAATATGACCCATCGCCGTCTACAGTAAATAGCATATTTTCGGCATAAAAATTCGTAATTTGGGAATGAAAATATTTGCAAAGAGTCAGAATTCGGCCCAAAAATCACCCTCAGGAGTCAAATTTCCGACATTTTAGATATCTTGAAAACTGCAGGGGGGTTTGGGCAAAATATGACTCGATGCCTTTTTCAGTAATTGGCATAAGTTCGGTATAAACAGCCGTTATATTTAAATGAAAATATGTTGAGAGAGTCAGAATTCGGCTCAAAACTCTCGTTCTGGAGTCAAATTTCCATCATTTAAGATATTTTTAAAACTGTAAGGAGGTTTGGGCAAAGTATGACCCTTCCCTGTTTACAGTAATTGGCATATTTTCGTTATAAAAATCAAGATATGAAAATTAAAATAGGTGCATAGAGTCAGAATTCGGCTCAAAAATCATGCTCATGAGTCAAATTTCCAACATTTCAGATACTTTAAAAAAAGCAGGGGGATCTGGGCAAAATATGACCCAATCCCTGTTTACAGTAATTGACACATTTTCGGTATTAAAGTCGTAATCTGAAAATGAAAATAGGTGCGGAGAGTCAGAATTCAGCTGAAAAATCAGGCTCAAGTGACAAATTTCCCACATTTCAGATAATTTGAAATCTGCAGGGGGGTTTGAGCAAAATATGACCAATCGCCGTTTACAGTAATTGGCAAATTTTTGTTATAAAAAGTAGTAATTTGTAAATGCAAATAGATGCAGAGAGTCAGAATTTGGCCAAAAAATCACGCTCAGGAGTCAAATATCCCACATTTCAGATATTTTGAAAACTGATGGATGGTTTGGGCAAAATATGACCCATCGTAGATTGCAGAAATTGGCTTATTTTCGTTATAAAAATTCGGAATATGAAAATGAAAATAGGCGCAGAGAGTCAGAATTCGGCTCAAGAATTACCCTCCAGAATCAAATTTCCCACATTTCAGATATTTTAAAAACTGCAGGCGTGTTTGTATAAAATATGACTCAATGACGTTTTCAGTAATTGACATATTTTAAGTATAAAAAGGCGTTATATGAAAATGAAAATAGGTGCAGAGTGTCAGCATTCTGCTAAAAAATCATGCTCAGGGGTCAAATTTTCCACATTTTAGGTATTTAGAAAACTGCAGGGGGGTTTGGGCAAAATATGACCTATCCCCGTTTTTCAGTAATTGGTATATTTTCGGCATAAAAATTTGTAAATTGAAAATGAAAATAGGTGCAGAGGTTCAGAATTCGGCTCAAAAATCACCCTCAGGAGTCAAACTTCCCACATGTCAGATATTTTGAAAACTGAATTGGGATTTGGTCAAAATATAACCCATCCCCGATTACAGTAATAGGCATATTTTCGGCATAAAAATTCGTAATTTAAAAATGAAAATAAGTGCAGATTCAGAATTCGGCTTGAAAATCACGCTCAGGAATTAAATTTCCCACATAATATATATTTTAAAACTGAAGGAAGGGTTAGTGCAAACTATGACGTATCGCTGTTTACATTAATTAGCATATTTTCAGCATTAAAAGTCGTAATTTGAAAATGAAAATAGGTGCAGAGAGTCAGATTTCGGCTCAAAAATCAAGTTAAGGAGTCAAATTTCCCACATTTCAGATATTTTGAAAAATGCAGGGGGTTTTGGGCAAAATATGACCCAACTCCGTTTACTGTAATTGGGATATTTTCGGTATAAAAAATCGTAGTTTGAAAATGAAAATAGGTGCAGAGTCAGAATTCGGCTCAAAAACCACGCCCAGGAGTCAAATTTCCCACATTTCAGATATTTTGAAAACTGCTGCGGAGTTTGGGCAAAATATGATCCCATCGCCGTTTTCAGTAATTGACATATTTTTAGTATAAAAAAGTCGTCATTTGAAAATGAAAATACGTACAGAGAGTCACAATTCGGCTCAAAAATTAGACTCAGGAATCAAATTTTCCACATTTCAGGTATTTTGAAAACTGCAATGGAGTTTGGGCAAAATTTAACCCATCGCTGTTTACAGTAATTAGCATATTTTCGGCATAAAAATTCGTAATTTGGGAATGAAAATATTTGCAGAGAGTCAGAATTCGGCCCAAAAATCACCCTCAGGAGTCAAATTTCCGATATTTTAGATATCTTGAAAACTGCAGGGGGGTTTGGGCAAATAATGACTCGATGCCTTTTTCAGTAATTGGAATAAATTGGGTATAAACAACCGTTATATTTAAATGAAAATATGTTAAGAGAGTCAGAATTCGGCTCAAAAATCTCGTTCAGGAGTCAAATTTCCTACATTTAAGATATTTTTAAAACTGTAAGGGGGTTTTGGCAAAGTATGACCCTTCCCCGTTTACATTAATTGGCATATTTTTGTTATAAAAATCAAGATATGAAAATTAAAATAGGTGCAGAGAGTCAGAATTCGGCTCAAAAATCATGCTCATGAGTCAAATTTCCAACATTTCAGATACTTTAAAAAAAGCAGGGGGATCTGGGCAAAATATGACCCAATCCCTGTTTACAGCAATTGGCACATTTTCGGTATTAAAGTCGTAATCTGAAAATGAAAATAGGTGCAGAGAGTCAGAATTCAGCTGAAAAATCAGGCTCAAGTGACAAATTTCCCACATTTCAGATAATTTGAAAACTGCAGGGGGGTTTGAGCAAAATTTGACCAATTGCCGTTTACAGTAATTGGCAAATTTTTGTTATAAAAAGTAGTAATTTGTAAATGCAAATAGATGCAGAGAGTCAGAATTCGGCCAAAAAATCACGCTCAGGAGTCAAATATCCCACATTTCAGATATTTTGAAAACTGATGGGTGGTTTGGGCAAAATATGACCCATCGGCTTTTGCAGAAATTGGCTTATTTTCGTTATAAAAATTCGGAATATGAAAATGATAATAGGCGCAGAGAGTCAGAATTCGGCTCAAGAATTACCCTCCAGAATCAAATTTCCCACATTTCAGATATTTTAAAAACTGCAGGTGTGTTTGTATAAAATATGACACAATGACGTTTTCAGTAATTGACATATTTTAGGTATAAAAAGGCGTTATATGAAAATGAAAATAGGTGCAGAGAGTCAGCATTCTGCTAAAAAATCATGCTCAGGGGTCAAATTTTCCACATTTTAGGTATTTAGAAAACTGCAGGGGGGTTTGGGCAAAATATGACCAATCCCCGTTTTTCAGTAATTGGCATATTTTCGGCATAAAAATTTGTAAATTGAAAATGAAAATAGCTGCAGAGATTCAGAATTCGGCTCAAAAATCACCCTCAGGAGTCAAACTTCCCACATTTCAGATATTTTGAAAACTGAATTGGGATTTGGTCAAAATATAACCCATCCCCGATTACAGTAATAGACATATTTTCGGCATAAAAATTCGTAATTTAAAAATGAAAATAAGTGCAGATTCAGAATTCGGCTTGAAAATCACGCTCAGGGATTAAATTTCCCACAAAATATATATTTTGAAACTGAAGGAAGGGTTAGTGCAAACTATGACGTATCGCTGTTTAGATTAATTAGCATATTTTCAGCATTAAAAGTCGTAATTTGAAAATGAAAATAGGTGCAGAGATTCAGATTTCGGCTCAAAAATCAAGTTAAGGAGTCAAATTTCCCACATTTCAGATATTTTGAAAAATGCAGGGGGTTTTGGGCAAAATATGACCCAACTCTGTTTACTGTAATTGGGATATTTTCGGTATAAAAAATCGTAGTTTGAAAATGAAAATAGGTGCAGAGCCAGAATTCGGCTCAAAAACCACGCCCAGGAGTCAAATTTCCCACATTTCAGATATTTTGAAAACTGCTGCGGTGTTTGGGCAAAATATGATCCCATCGCCGTTTACAGTAATTGACATATTTTTAGTATAAAAAAGTCGTAATTTGAAAATGAAAATACGTACAGAGAGTCACAATTCGGCTGAAAAATTAGGCTCAGGAATCAAATTTTCCACATTTCAGGTATTTTGAAAACTGCAATGGAGTTTGGGCAAAATTTGACCCATCGCCGTTTACAGTAATTAGCATATTTTCGGCATAAAAATTCGTAATTTGGGAATGAAAATATTTGCAGAGAGTCAGAATTCGGCCCAAAAATCACCCTCAGGAGTCAAACTTTAGATATTTTAGATATCTTGAAAACTGCAGGGGGGTTTGGGCAAAATATGACTCGATGCCTTTTTCAGTAATTGGCATAAGTTGGGTATAAACAGCCGTTATATTTAAATGAAAATATGTTAAGAGAGTCAGAATTCGGCTCAAAAATCTCGTTCAGGAGTCAAATTTCCTACATTTAAGATATTTTTAAAACTGTAAGGGGGGTTTTGGCAAAGTATGACCCTTCCCTGTTTACATTAATTGGCATATTTTCGTTATAAAAATCAAGATATGAAAATTAAAATATTTGCAGAGAGTCAGAATTCGGCTCAAAAATCATGCTCATGAATCAAATTTCCTACATTTCAGATACTTTAAAAAAAGCAGGGGGATCTGGGCAAAATATGACCGAATCCCTGTTTACAGCAATTGGCACATTTTCGGTATTAAAGTCGTAATCTGAAAATGAAAATAGGTGCAGAGAGTCAGAATTCAGCTGAAAAATCAGGCTCAAGTGTCAAATTTCCCACATTTCAGATTATTTGAAAACTGCAGGGGGGTTTGAGCAAAATATGACCAATCGCCGTTTACAGTAATTGGCAAATTTTTGTTATAAAAAGTAGTAATTTGTAAATGCAAATAGATGCAGAGAGTCAGAATTCGGCCAAAAAATCACGCTCAGGAGTCAAATATCCCACATTTCAGATATTTTGAAAAGTGATGGGTGGTTTGGGCAAAATATGACCCATCACCATTTGCAGAAATTGGCTTATTTTCGTTATAAAAATTCGGAATATGAAAATGAAAATAGGCGCAGAGAGTCAGAATTCGGCTCGAGAATTACCCTCCAGAATCAAATTTCCCACATTTCAGATATTTTAATATTTGCAGGCGTGTTTGTATAAAATATGACTCAATGACGTTTTCAGTAATTGACATATTTTAGGTATAAAACGGCGTTATATGAAAATGAAAATAGGTGCAGAGAGTCAGCATTCTGCTAAAAAATCATGCTCAAGGGTAAAATTTTCCACATTTTAGGTATTTTGAAAACTGCAGGGGGGTTTGGGCAAAATATGACCTATCCCCGTTTTTCAGTAATTGGTATATTTTCGGCATAAAAATTTGTAAATTGAAAATGAAAATAGGTGCAGAGATTCAGAATTCGGCTCAAAAATCACCCTCAGGAGTCAAACTTTCCACATTTCAGATATTTTGAAAACTGAATTGGGATTTGGTCAAAATATAACCCATCCCCGATTACAGTAATAGGTATAATTCGGCATAAAAATTCGTAATTTAAAAATGAAAATAAGTGCAGATTCAGAATTCAGTTCAATAATCAGGCTCAGGAATTAAATTTCCCACATAACATATATTTTAAAACTGAAGGAAGGGTTAGTGCAAACTATGACCTATCGCTGTTTACATTAATTAGCATATTTTCAGCATTAAAAGTCGTAATTTGAAAATGAAAATAGGTGCAGAGAGTCAGATTTCGTCTCAAAAATCACGCTTAGGATTCAAATTTCCCACATTTCAGATATTTTTTTAAACTGCAGGGGGGTTTTGGTAAAATAAGTCCCATTGCCGTTTTCAGTAATTGGCATATTTTCGGTATAAAAACCGTTTTTTTTTAAATGAAAATAGATGCATAGAAACAGAATTCGGCTCAAAAATCACGCTCAGGAGTCAAAATTCCCACATTTTTATATTTTGAAAACTGCATTGGTGTTTGGGCAAAACTTGAACCTTCGCCGTTTTCAGTAATTGGCATATTTTCGGCATAAAAATTCGTAAATTGAAAATGAAAATAGGTGCAGAGATTCAGAATTCGGCTCAAAAATTACCCTCAGGAGCCAAACTTCCCACATATCAGATATTTTGAAAACTGAATGGGGGTTTGGGCAAAATATAACCCATCCCTGATTACCGTAATTGGTATATTTTCGGCGTAAAAATACGTAATTTAAAAATGAAAATTGGTGCAGAGAGTGAGAATTCGGCTAAAAAAAGGATCAGGAATTAAGTTTCCCACATAACATATATTTTAAAACTGAAGGGGGGGTTAGTGCAAACTTTGACCTATCACTGTTTACATTAATTAGCATATTTTCAGCATTAAAAGTCGTAATTTGAAAATGAACATAGGTGCAGAGAGTCAGATTTCGGCTCAAAAATCAAGTTAAGGAGTCAGATTTCCCACATTTCAGATATTTTGAAAAATGCAGAGGGCAAAATATTTTGCCCATATTTTGGTCAAAATATGACCCAACTCTGTTTACTTCTATTGGGATATTTTCGGTATAAATAATCGTAGTTTAAAAATGAAAATAGGTGCAGAGTCAGAATTTGGCTCAAAAACTACGCCCCGGAGTCAAATTTCCCACATTTCAGATATTTTGAAAACTGCTGCGGTGTTTGGTCAAAATATGACCCATCGCCGTTTACAGTAATTAACATATTTTCAGCATAAAAAGTCGTAATTTGGGAATGAAAATAGGTGCAGAGAGTCAGAATTCGGCCCAAAAGTCACCCTCAGGAGTCAAATGTCCGACATTTCAGATATCTTGAAAACTGCAGGGGGGTTCGGGCAAAGTATGTCTCGATGCCTTTTTCAGTAATTGGCATAAGTTCGGTATAAACAGCCGTTATATTTAAATGAAGATATGTTAAGAGAGTCAAAGTTCGGCTCAAAAATCTCGTTCAGGAGTCAAATTTCCTACATTTAAGATATTTTTAAAACTGTAGGGGGGTTTGGGCAAACTATGACCCTTCCCTGTTTACAGTAATTGGCATATTTTCGGTATCAAAATCAAGATATGAAAATTAAAATAGGTGCAGAGAGTCAGAATTCGCCTCAAAAATCATGCTCAGGAGTCAAATTTCCAACATTTCAGATACTTTAAAAAAAACAGGGTGATTTGGGCAAAATATGACCCAATCCCTGTTTACAGTAATTGACACATTTTCGGTATTAAAGTCGTAATTTGAATATGAAAATAGGTGCAGAGAGTCAGAATTCGGCTGGAAAATCAGGCTCAAGTGTCAAATTTCCCACATTTCAGATGTTTGAAAAGTGCAGGGGGGTTTGAGCAAAATATGACCCATCGCCGTTTACATTAATTGGCAAATTTTTGTTATAAAAAGTAGTAATTTGTAAATGCAAATAGATGCAGAGAGTCAGAATTCGGCCAAAAAATCACGCTCAGGAGTCAAATATCCCACATTTCAAATATTTTGAAAACTGATGGATGGTTTGGGCAAAATATGACCCATCGCCGTTTGCAGAAATTGGCTTATTTTCGTTATAAAAATTCGGAATGTGAAAAGGAAAATAGGCGCAGAGAGTCAGAATTCGGGTCAAGAATTACCCTCCAGAATCAAATTTCCCACATTTCAGATATTTTAAAAACTGCAGGCGTGTTTGTATAAAATATGACTCAATGACGTTTTCAGTAATTGACATATTTTAGTTATAAAAAGGCATTATATGAAAATGAAAATAGGTGCAGAGTGTCAGCATTCTGCTAAAAAATCATGCTCAGGGGTCAAATTTTCCACATTTTAGGTATTTAGAAAACTGCAGGGGGGTTTGGGCAAAATATGACCTATCCCCGTTTTTCAGTAATTGGTATATTTTTGGCATAAAAATTTGTAAATTGAAAATGAAAATAGGTGCAGAGATTCAGAATTCGGCTCAAAAATCACCCTCAGGAGTCAAACTTTCCACATTTCAGATATTTTGAAAACTGAATTGGGATTTGGTCAAAATATAACCCATCCCCGATTACAGAAATAGGCATATTTTCGGCATAAAAATTCGTAATTTAAAAATGAAAATAAGTGCAGATTCAGAATTCGGCTTGAAAATCACGCTCAGGAATTAAATTTCCCACATAATATATATTTTAAAACTGAAGGAAGGGTTAGTGCAAACTATGACGTATCGCTGTTTACATTAATTAGCATATTTTTAGCATTAAAAGTCGTAATTTGAAAATGAAAATAGGTGCAGAGAGTCAGATTTCAGCTCAAAAATCAAGTTAAGGAGTCAAATTTCCCACATTTCAGATATTTTGAAAAATGCAGGGGGTTTTGGGCAAAATATGACCCAACTCCGTTTACTGTAATTGGGATATTTTCGGTATAAAAAATCGTAGTTTGAAAATGAAAATAGGTGCAGAGTCAGAATTCGACTCAAAAACCACGCCCAGGAGTCAAAATTCCCACATTTCAGATATTTTCAAAACTGCTGCGGTGTTTGGGCAAAATATGATCCCTTCGCCGTTTTCAGTAATTGACATATTTTTAGTATAAAAAAGTCGTAATTTGAAAATGAAAATACGTACAGAGAGTCACAATTCGGCTCAAAAATTAGACTCAGGAATCAAATTTTCCACATTTCAGGTATTTTGAAAACTGCAATGGAGTTTGGGCAAAATATGACCCATCGCCGTCTACAGTAAATAGCATATTTTCGGCATAAAAATTCGTAATTTGGGAATGAAAATATTTGCAAAGAGTCAGAATTCGGCCCAAAAATCACCCTCAGGAGTCAAATTTCCGACATTTTAGATATCTTGAAAACTGCAGGGGGGTTTGGGCAAAATATGACTCGATGCCTTTTTCAGTAATTGGCATAAGTTCGGTATAAACAGCCGTTATATTTAAATGAAAATATGTTGAGAGAGTCAGAATTCGGCTCAAAACTCTCGTTCTGGAGTCAAATTTCCATCATTTAAGATATTTTTAAAACTGTAAGGAGGTTTGGGCAAAGTATGACCCTTCCCTGTTTACAGTAATTGGCATATTTTCGTTATAAAAATCAAGATATGAAAATTAAAATAGGTGCATAGAGTCAGAATTCGGCTCAAAAATCATGCTCATGAGTCAAATTTCCAACATTTCAGATACTTTAAAAAAAGCAGGGGGATCTGGGCAAAATATGACCCAATCCCTGTTTACAGTAATTGACACATTTTCGGTATTAAAGTCGTAATCTGAAAATGAAAATAGGTGCGGAGAGTCAGAATTCAGCTGAAAAATCAGGCTCAAGTGACAAATTTCCCACATTTCAGATAATTTGAAAACTGCAGGGGGGTTTGAGCAAAATATGACCAATCGCCGTTTACAGTAATTGGCAAATTTTTGTTATAAAAAGTAGTAATTTGTAAATGCAAATAGATGCAGAGAGTCAGAATTTGGCCAAAAAATCACGCTCAGGAGTCAAATATCCCACATTTCAGATATTTTGAAAACTGATGGATGGTTTGGGCAAAATATGACCCATCGTAGATTGCAGAAATTGGCTTATTTTCGTTATAAAAATTCGGAATATGAAAATGAAAATAGGCGCAGAGAGTCAGAATTCGGCTCAAGAATTACCCTCCAGAATCAAATTTCCCACATTTCAGATATTTTAAAAACTGCAGGCGTGTTTGTATAAAATATGACTCAATGACGTTTTCAGTAATTGACATATTTTAAGTATAAAAAGGCGTTATATGAAAATGAAAATAGGTGCAGAGTGTCAGCATTCTGCTAAAAAATCATGCTCAGGGGTCAAATTTTCCACATTTTAGGTATTTAGAAAACTGCAGGGGGGTTTGGGCAAAATATGACCTATCCCCGTTTTTCAGTAATTGGTATATTTTCGGCATAAAAATTTGTAAATTGAAAATGAAAATAGGTGCAGAGGTTCAGAATTCGGCTCAAAAATCACCCTCAGGAGTCAAACTTCCCACATTTCAGATATTTTGAAAACTGAATTGGGATTTGGTCAAAATATAACCCATCCCCGATTACAGTAATAGGCATATTTTCGGCATAAAAATTCGTAATTTAAAAATGAAAATAAGTGCAGATTCAGAATTCGGCTTGAAAATCACGCTCAGGAATTAAATTTCCCACATAATATATATTTTAAAACTGAAGGAAGGGTTAGTGCAAACTATGACGTATCGCTGTTTACATTAATTAGCATATTTTCAGCATTAAAAGTCGTAATTTGAAAATGAAAATAGGTGCAGAGAGTCAGATTTCGGCTCAAAAATCAAGTTAAGGAGTCAAATTTCCCACATTTCAGATATTTTGAAAAATGCAGGGGGTTTTGGGCAAAATATGACCCAACTCCGTTTACTGTAATTGGGATATTTTCGGTATAAAAAATCGTAGTTTGAAAATGAAAATAGGTGCAGAGTCAGAATTCGGCTCAAAAACCACGCCCAGGAGTCAAATTTCCCACATTTCAGATATTTTGAAAACTGCTGCGGAGTTTGGGCAAAATATGATCCCATCGCCGTTTTCAGTAATTGACATATTTTTAGTATAAAAAAGTCGTCATTTGAAAATGAAAATACGTACAGAGAGTCACAATTCGGCTCAAAAATTAGACTCAGGAATCAAATTTTCCACATTTCAGGTATTTTGAAAACTGCAATGGAGTTTGGGCAAAATTTAACCCATCGCTGTTTACAGTAATTAGCATATTTTCGGCATAAAAATTCGTAATTTGGGAATGAAAATATTTGCAGAGAGTCAGAATTCGGCCCAAAAATCACCCTCAGGAGTCAAATTTCCGATATTTTAGATATCTTGAAAACTGCAGGGGGGTTTGGGCAAATAATGACTCGATGCCTTTTTCAGTAATTGGAATAAATTGGGTATAAACAACCGTTATATTTAAATGAAAATATGTTAAGAGAGTCAGAATTCGGCTCAAAAATCTCGTTCAGGAGTCAAATTTCCTACATTTAAGATATTTTTAAAACTGTAAGGGGGTTTTGGCAAAGTATGACCCTTCCCCGTTTACATTAATTGGCATATTTTTGTTATAAAAATCAAGATATGAAAATTAAAATAGGTGCAGAGAGTCAGAATTCGGCTCAAAAATCATGCTCATGAGTCAAATTTCCAACATTTCAGATACTTTAAAAAAAGCAGGGGGATCTGGGCAAAATATGACCCAATCCCTGTTTACAGCAATTGGCACATTTTCGGTATTAAAGTCGTAATCTGAAAATGAAAATAGGTGCAGAGAGTCAGAATTCAGCTGAAAAATCAGGCTCAAGTGACAAATTTCCCACATTTCAGATAATTTGAAAACTGCAGGGGGGTTTGAGCAAAATTTGACCAATTGCCGTTTACAGTAATTGGCAAATTTTTGTTATAAAAAGTAGTAATTTGTAAATGCAAATAGATGCAGAGAGTCAGAATTCGGCCAAAAAATCACGCTCAGGAGTCAAATATCCCACATTTCAGATATTTTGAAAACTGATGGGTGGTTTGGGCAAAATATGACCCATCGGCTTTTGCAGAAATTGGCTTATTTTCGTTATAAAAATTCGGAATATGAAAATGATAATAGGCGCAGAGAGTCAGAATTCGGCTCAAGAATTACCCTCCAGAATCAAATTTCCCACATTTCAGATATTTTAAAAACTGCAGGTGTGTTTGTATAAAATATGACACAATGACGTTTTCAGTAATTGACATATTTTAGGTATAAAAAGGCGTTATATGAAAATGAAAATAGGTGCAGAGAGTCAGCATTCTGCTAAAAAATCATGCTCAGGGGTCAAATTTTCCACATTTTAGGTATTTAGAAAACTGCAGGGGGGTTTGGGCCAAATATGACCAATCCCCGTTTTTCAGTAATTGGCATATTTTCGGCATAAAAATTTGTAAATTGAAAATGAAAATAGCTGCAGAGATTCAGAATTCGGCTCAAAAATCACCCTCAGGAGTCAAACTTCCCACATTTCAGATATTTTGAAAACTGAATTGGGATTTGGTCAAAATATAACCCATCCCCGATTACAGTAATAGACATATTTTCGGCATAAAAATTCGTAATTTAAAAATGAAAATAAGTGCAGATTCAGAATTCGGCTTGAAAATCACGCTCAGGGATTAAATTTCCCACAAAATATATATTTTGAAACTGAAGGAAGGGTTAGTGCAAACTATGACGTATCGCTGTTTAGATTAATTAGCATATTTTCAGCATTAAAAGTCGTAATTTGAAAATGAAAATAGGTGCAGAGATTCAGATTTCGGCTCAAAAATCAAGTTAAGGAGTCAAATTTCCCACATTTCAGATATTTTGAAAAATGCAGGGGGTTTTGGGCAAAATATGACCCAACTCTGTTTACTGTAATTGGGATATTTTCGGTATAAAAAATCGTAGTTTGAAAATGAAAATAGGTGCAGAGCCAGAATTCGGCTCAAAAACCACGCCCAGGAGTCAAATTTCCCACATTTCAGATATTTTGAAAACTGCTGCGGTGTTTGGGCAAAATATGATCCCATCGCCGTTTACAGTAATTGACATATTTTTAGTATAAAAAAGTCGTAATTTGAAAATGAAAATACGTACAGAGAGTCACAATTCGGCTGAAAAATTAGGCTCAGGAATCAAATTTTCCACATTTCAGGTATTTTGAAAACTGCAATGGAGTTTGGGCAAAATTTGACCCATCGCCGTTTACAGTAATTAGCATATTTTCGGCATAAAAATTCGTAATTTGGGAATGAAAATATTTGCAGAGAGTCAGAATTCGGCCCAAAAATCACCCTCAGGAGTCAAACTTTAGATATTTTAGATATCTTGAAAACTGCAGGGGGGTTTGGGCAAAATATGACTCGATGCCTTTTTCAGTAATTGGCATAAGTTGGGTATAAACAGCCGTTATATTTAAATGAAAATATGTTAAGAGAGTCAGAATTCGGCTCAAAAATCTCGTTCAGGAGTCAAATTTCCTACATTTAAGATATTTTTAAAACTGTAAGGGGGGTTTTGGCAAAGTATGACCCTTCCCTGTTTACATTAATTGGCATATTTTCGTTATAAAAATCAAGATATGAAAATTAAAATATTTGCAGAGAGTCAGAATTCGGCTCAAAAATCATGCTCATGAATCAAATTTCCTACATTTCAGATACTTTAAAAAAAGCAGGGGGATCTGGGCAAAATATGACCGAATCCCTGTTTACAGCAATTGGCACATTTTCGGTATTAAAGTCGTAATCTGAAAATGAAAATAGGTGCAGAGAGTCAGAATTCAGCTGAAAAATCAGGCTCAAGTGTCAAATTTCCCACATTTCAGATTATTTGAAAACTGCAGGGGGGTTTGAGCAAAATATGACCAATCGCCGTTTACAGTAATTGGCAAATTTTTGTTATAAAAAGTAGTAATTTGTAAATGCAAATAGATGCAGAGAGTCAGAATTCGGCCAAAAAATCACGCTCAGGAGTCAAATATCCCACATTTCAGATATTTTGAAAAGTGATGGGTGGTTTGGGCAAAATATGACCCATCACCATTTGCAGAAATTGGCTTATTTTCGTTATAAAAATTCGGAATATGAAAATGAAAATAGGCGCAGAGAGTCAGAATTCGGCTCGAGAATTACCCTCCAGAATCAAATTTCCCACATTTCAGATATTTTAAAATTTGCAGGCGTGTTTGTATAAAATATGACTCAATGACGTTTTCAGTAATTGACATATTTTAGGTATAAAACGGCGTTATATGAAAATGAAAATAGGTGCAGAGAGTCAGCATTCTGCTAAAAAATCATGCTCAAGGGTAAAATTTTCCACATTTTAGGTATTTTGAAAACTGCAGGGGGGTTTGGGCAAAATATGACCTATCCCCGTTTTTCAGTAATTGGTATATTTTCGGCATAAAAATTTGTAAATTGAAAATGAAAATAGGTGCAGAGATTCAGAATTCGGCTCAAAAATCACCCTCAGGAGTCAAACTTTCCACATTTCAGATATTTTGAAAACTGAATTGGGATTTGGTCAAAATATAACCCATCCCCGATTACAGTAATAGGTATAATTCGGCATAAAAATTCGTAATTTAAAAATGAAAATAAGTGCAGATTCAGAATTCAGTTCAATAATCAGGCTCAGGAATTAAATTTCCCACATAACATATATTTTAAAACTGAAGGAAGGGTTAGTGCAAACTATGACCTATCGCTGTTTACATTAATTAGCATATTTTCAGCATTAAAAGTCGTAATTTGAAAATGAAAATAGGTGCAGAGAGTCAGATTTCGTCTCAAAAATCACGCTTAGGATTCAAATTTCCCACATTTCAGATATTTTTTTAAACTGCAGGGGGGTTTTGGTAAAATAAGTCCCATTGCCGTTTTCAGTAATTGGCATATTTTCGGTATAAAAACCGTTTTTTTTTAAATGAAAATAGATGCATAGAAACAGAATTCGGCTCAAAAATCACGCTCAGGAGTCAAAATTCCCACATTTTTATATTTTGAAAACTGCATTGGTGTTTGGGCAAAACTTGAACCTTCGCCGTTTTCAGTAATTGGCATATTTTCGGCATAAAAATTCGTAAATTGAAAATGAAAATAGGTGCAGAGATTCAGAATTCGGCTCAAAAATTACCCTCAGGAGCCAAACTTCCCACATATCAGATATTTTGAAAACTGAATGGGGGTTTGGGCAAAATATAACCCATCCCTGATTACCGTAATTGGTATATTTTCGGCGTAAAAATACGTAATTTAAAAATGAAAATTGGTGCAGAGAGTGAGAATTCGGCTAAAAAAAGGATCAGGAATTAAGTTTCCCACATAACATAAATTTTAAAACTGAAGGGGGGGTTAGTGCAAACTTTGACCTATCACTGTTTACATTAATTAGCATATTTTCAGCATTAAAAGTCGTAATTTGAAAATGAACATAGGTGCAGAGAGTCAGATTTCGGCTCAAAAATCAAGTTAAGGAGTCAGATTTCCCACATTTCAGATATTTTGAAAAATGCAGAGGGCAAAATATTTTGCCCATATTTTGGTCAAAATATGACCCAACTCTGTTTACTTCTATTGGGATATTTTCGCTATAAATAATCGTAGTTTAAAAATGAAAATAGGTGCAGAGTCAGAATTTGGCTCAAAAACCACGCCCCGGAGTCAAATTTCCCACATTTCAGATATTTTGAAAACTGCTGCGGTGTTTGGTCAAAATATGACCCATCGCCGTTTACAGTAATTAACATATTTTCAGCATAAAAAGTCGTAATTTGGGAATGAAAATAGGTGCAGAGAGTCAGAATTCGGCCCAAAAGTCACCCTCAGGAGTCAAATGTCCGACATTTCAGATATCTTGAAAACTGCAGGGGGGTTCGGGCAAAGTATGTCTCGATGCCTTTTTCAGTAATTGGCATAAGTTCGGTATAAACAGCCGTTATATTTAAATGAAGATATGTTAAGAGAGTCAAAGTTCGGCTCAAAAATCTCGTTCAGGAGTCAAATTTCCTACATTTAAGATATTTTTAAAACTGTAGGGGGGTTTGGGCAAACTATGACCCTTCCCTGTTTACAGTAATTGGCATATTTTCGGTATCAAAATCAAGATATGAAAATTAAAATAGGTGCAGAGAGTCAGAATTCGGCTCAAAAATCATGCTCAGGAGTCAAATTTCCAACATTTCAGATACTTTAAAAAAAACAGGGTGATTTGGGCAAAATATGACCCAATCCCTGTTTACAGTAATTGACACATTTTCGGTATTAAAGTCGTAATTTGAATATGAAAATAGGTGCAGAGAGTCAGAATTCGGCTGGAAAATCAGGCTCAAGTGTCAAATTTCCCACATTTCAGATGTTTGAAAAGTGCAGGGGGGTTTGAGCAAAATATGACCAATCACCGTTTAAAGTAATTGACAAATTTTCGTTATAAAAAGTCGTAATTTGTAAATGCAAATAGATGCAGAGAGTCAGAATTCGGTCAAAAAATCTCGCTCAGGAGTCAAATATCCAACATTCCAGATATTTTGAAAACTGATGGGTGGTTTGGGCAAAATATGACCCATCGCCGTTGGCAGAAATTGGCTTATTTTCGTTAAAAAAATTCGGAATTTGAAAATGAAAATAGATGCAAAGAGTCAGAATTCGGCTCAAGAAATACCTTCAGGAATCAAATTTCCCACATTTCAGATATTTTAAAAACTGCAGGCGTGTTTGTATAAAATATGATTCAATGACGTTTTCAGTAATTGACATATTTTAGGTATAAAAAGACGTTATATGAAAATGAAAATAGGTGCAAAGAGTCAGCATTCTGCTAAAAAATCATGCTCAGGGGTCAAATTTTCCACATTTTAGGTATTTTGAAAACTGCAGGGGGATTTGGGCAAAATATGACATATCCCCGTTCTTCAGTAATTGGTATATTTTCGGCATAGAAATTCGTAAATTAAAATGAAAATAGGTGCAGAGATTCAGAATTCTGCTCAAAAATCACCTTCAGGAGTCAAACTTTCCACATTTCAGATATTTTGAAAACTGAATGGGGATTTGGTCAAAATATATCCCATCCCCAATTACAGTAATAGGTATATTTTCGGCATAAAAATTAGAAATTTAAAAATGAAAATAAGTGCAGAGAGTCAGAATTCGGCTCAAAAATCAGGCTCAGGAATTAAATTTCCCATATAACATATATTTTAAAACTGAAGGAGGGGTTAGTGCAAACTATGACCTTTCGCTGTTTACATTAATTAGCATATTTTCAGCATTAAAAGTCGAAATTTGAAAATGAAAATAGGTGCAGAGAGTCAGATTTCGGCTCAAAAATCAAGTTAAGGAGTCAAATTTTCCACATTTCAGATATTTTGAAAAATGCAGGGGGTTTTGGGCAAAATATGAAACAACTCCGTTTACTGTAATTGGGATATTTTCGGTATAAAAAATCGTAGTTTGAAAATGAAAATAGGTTCAGAGTCAGAATTCGGCTCAAAAACCACCCCAGGAGTCAAATTTTTCACATTTTAGGTATTTTGAAAACGGCAAAGGAGTTTGGGCAAAGTATGACCCATCGCCGTTTACAGTAATTAGCATTTTTCGGCTTACAAAATCGTAATTTGGGAATGAAAATAGGATCAGAGAGTCAGAATTCGGCCCAAAAATCACCCCCAGGAGTCAAATTTCCGAAATTTCAGATATTTTGAAAACTGCAGGGGGGTTTGAGCAAAATATGACCAATCGCCATTTACAGTAATTGACAAATTTTCGTTATAAAAAGTCGTAAATTGTAAATGCTAATAGATGCAGAGAGTCAGAATTTGGCCAAAAAATCACACTCAGGAGTCAAATATCCAACATTTCAGATATTTTGAAAACTGATGGGTGGTTTGGGCAAAATATGACCCATCGCTGTTTGCAGAAATTGGCTTATTTTCGTTATAAAAATTCGGAATTTGAAAATGAAAAAAGGTGCAGAGAGTCAGAATTCGGCTCAAGATTTACCCTCAGGAAACAAATTTCCCATATTTCTGATATTTTAAAAACTGCAGGCGTGTTTGTATAAAATATGACTCAATGACGTTTTCAGTAATTGGCATATTTTAGGTATAAAAAGGCGTTATATGAAAATTAAAATAGATGCAGAGAGTTAGCATTCTGCTAAAAATCATGCTCAGGGGTCAAATGTTCTACATTTTAGGTATTTTGAAAACTGCAGGGGGGTTTGGGCAAAATTTGACCTATCCCTGTTTTTCAGTAATTTGTATATTTTCGGCATAAAAATTCGTAAATTGAAAATGAAAATAGGTGCAGAGATTCTGAATTCGGCTCAAAAATCACCCTTAGGAGTCAAACTTTCCACATTTCAGATATTTTGAAAACTGAATGGGGATTTGGTCAAAATGTAACCCATCCCCGTTTACAGTAATAGGTATATTTTCGGCATAAAAATTCGTAATTTAAAAATGAAAATAGGTGCAGAGAGTCAGAATTCGGCTCAAAAATTACGCTCATGGGTCAAATTTTCCACATATCAGACATTTTTGAGAAGTGCAGGGGGGTTTGGGCAAAATATGACCCATCGCCGATTTAAGTAATTGGCATATTTTCGGTATAAAAAGTAGTAATTTGAAAATGAAAATACGTGTGGAGAGTCAGAATTCGCCTCAAGAATCACCCTCAGGAGTCTAATTTTCAACATTAGTGATATTTAAAAACTGCAGGCGTGTTTGTACAATATATAACTCAGTGACGTTTTCAGTAATTGGCATATTTTCGGTAAAAAAAATTGTTATATGAAAATGAAAATAGGTGCACAGTGTCAGAATTCGGCTCAAATATCAAGCTCAGGAGTCAAATTACCAACATTTCATATATTTTGAAAACTGCAAGTGGTTTTGGGCAAAAAATGATCTATCGCCGTTTTCAGTAATTGGCATATTTTCTGTACAAAAAGTCGTAATTCGAAAATGAAAATAGATGCAGACTGTCAGATTTAAGCTCAAAAATCCCGCTCAGGATTCAATTTTTCCACATTTCAGATAATTTTAAAACTTTACAGGGGGGGGGGGGAGTTGTGCAAAATATGACCCATCCACGTTTTCAGTAATTGGCATATTTTAAGTATAAAAATTCGTAACTTGAATATATAAATAGGTGCAAAGAGTCAGAATTAGGCTCAAAAATTTTGCTCAGGAGCCAAATTTCCCACATTTCAGATATTTTGAAAACTGCTGCGGTGTTTGAGCAAAATATGACCCATCGCCGTTTTCAGTAATTGGCATAATTTTGGTATAAAATGTCATAAATTGAAGATGAAGAAACTGGCAGAGAGGCAGAATTCGGCTCATAAATTAGGCTCAGGAATCAAATTTCCCATATTTCAGATATTTTGAAAAGTGCATGGGAGTTTGGGCAAAATATGACCCATCGCCATTTTCAGTAATTAGCATATTTGGAAAAAAAGTCGTAATTTGGAAACGAAAACAGGTGCAGAGATTCAGAATTCGGCCCAAGAATCACCCTCAGGAGTCAAATTACCGACATTTCAGATATTTTGAAAACTGCAGGGGGGTTTGGGTAAAATATGACTCAATGCCTTTTTCAGTAATTTGCATAAGTTCGGTATAAACAGCCGTTATATTTAAACGAAAATAGATGCAGAGAGTCTGAATTCGGCTCAAAAATCTCGTTCAGGAGTCAAATTTCCTACATTTAAGATATTTTTGAAACTGTAGGGGGATCTGGGCAAAATATGACCTAATCCCTGTTTACAGTAATTGGCACATTTTCGGTATTAAAGTCGTAATTTGAAAATTAAAATAGGTGCAGAGTCAGAATTCGGATGAAAAATCAGGCTCAAGTGTCAAATTTCCCACATTTCAGATATTTTGAAAACTGCACAGGGGTTTGGGCATTATATGACCTATTCACGTTTACAGTAATTGGTATATTTTCGTTATAAAATGATGTAATTTTGAAATGAAAATATGTGCAGAGATTCAGAATTCAGCTCAAAAATCACAATCAGGACTAAAATTTTCCATATTTTAGATATTTTGAAAACTGCAGGGGGGTTTGGGCAAAATAAGTCCCATTGTCATTAATTGGCATATTTTCAGTATAAAAACCGTTATTTTAAAATGAAAATAGACCCATAGAGTCAGAATTCGGCTCAAAAATCACGGTCAAGTGTCAAAACTTCCACATTTCTGATATTTTGACAACTGCATGGGTGTTTGGGCAAAATTTGAACCATCGCCGTTTTCAGTAATTGGCATATTTTCGGCATAAAAATTCGTAGTTTGGAAATGAAAATACGTGCCGAGAGTCAGATTCCGGCTCAAAAATCAAGTTAAGGAGTCAAATTTCCCACATTTCAGATATTTTGAAAAATGCAGGGGGTGTTGAGCAAAATATGACCAATCGCCGTTTGCAGAAATTGGCTTATTTTCGGTATAAAAAGTCGTAATTTGAAAATGAAAATAGGTGAAGAGTCAGAATTCGGCTCAGAAACCTCGCTCAGAAGTAAAATTTCCCACATTTCAGATATTTTGAAAACTGCAGGTGGGTTTTGGCAAAATATGACCTATCGCCGTTTTCAGTAATTGGCATATTTTCTGTACAAAAAGTCGTAGTTCGAAAATGAAAATAGGTGCAGACAGTCAGATTTAAGCCCAAAAATCAAGCTCAGGATTCAAATTTTCCACATTTCAGATAATTTTAAAACTTTACTTTGGGATTGTGCCAAATATGACCCATCCCTGTTTTCAGTAATTGGCATATTTTAAGTATAAAAATTCGTAATTTGAAAATATAAATAGGTGCAAAGAGTCAGAATTCAGCTCAAAAATCACGCTCAGGAGTGAAAATTCCCACATATCAGATATTTTGAAAACTGCAGGGGGGGGGGGTATGCACAAAATTTGACCCATCGTCGTTTACAGTAATTGTCATATTTTCGGTATAAAATTCATAATTTGGAAAAGAAAATAAGTGAAGAGAGTCAGAATTTGGCTCAAAAATTATGTTCAGGAGTCAAATTTCCCATATTTCAGATTTTTTGAAAACTGCATAGGGGTTTGGGCATAATATGACTCTGCCTTTTTCATTAATTGGCATAAGTTCGTCATAAAAATCCGTTATATTTACATGAAAATAGGTGCAAAGAGTCAGAATTCGGCTCAAAAATCTCGTTCAGGAGTCAAATTTCCTACATCTAAGATATTTTTAAAACTGATGGGGGGTTTGTGCAAAATATGACCTTTCCCCGCTTACAGTAATTGGCATTTTTTCGTTATAAAGATCAAAATATGAAAATGTAAATAGGAGCAGAGAGTCAGAATTTAGGCTCAAAAATCATGCTCAGGAGACGAATTTCCCACATTTCAGATATTTTGAAACTTGCATGGGGGTTTGGGTAAAATATGACCTTATTCTTGTTTAGAGTAATCTGCATATTTTTGGTATAAAAGTCGTAATTTGAAAATGAAAATAGGGGCAGAGAGTCAGATTTCAGCTCAAAAATCAGGCTCAAGTGTCAAATTTCCCACATTTCAGATATTTTGAAAACTGCTGGGGGGTTTGGACCAAAATATGACCAATTGCCATTTACAGTAATTGGCAAATTTTTCGGTATAAAAATTCGTAATTTGCAAATGAAAATCGGTGCAGAGAATCAGAATTCGACTCCAAAATCATGCTCAGGAGTCAAAATTCCCATATTTCAGATATTTTGAAAACTGCAAGGGGGTTTGGGCAAAACATGACCAAATCCACCTACATAGTAATTGACATATTTTCGATATAAAAGTCGTAATTTGAAAATGAAAATAGCTGCAAAGATTCAGAATTCTGCTGAAAAATCAGGCTTAGGTGTCAAATTCCATACATTTCAGATATTTTGAAAACTGCAGGGAGGTTTGGTCAAAATATGACCCATCGCCGTTTACTGAAACTGGCAAATTTTCGGTATAAAAAGTTGTAATTTGTAAATGAAAATAGGTGCAGAGAGCCAGAATTCGGCTAAAAAATCACGCTCAGGAGTCAAATTTCCCACATTTCAGATATTTCGAAAACTAAAGCATGGTTTGGTCAAAACATGACCCATCGCCGTTTACAGTAATCGGCATATTTTCGGTATAAAAATTCGTAATTTGAAAATGAAAATAGTTGCAGATTCAAAATTCGGCTCAAAAATTATGCTCAGGAGTCAAATTTCCTATATTTCATATATTTTGAAAACTGCAAGGGGGTTTGGGCAATATATGACCCATCGCCTTTTTCAGTAAATGGCATATTTTAGGTACAAAAAGTCGTAATTTGAAAATGAAAATAGGTACAGAGAGTCAAATTTCACCTCAGAAATCAGGCTCAGGAGTCAAATTTCCCACGTTTCAGATATTTTGAAAACTGTAGGGGTGTTTGGGCAAAATATGACCCTTCGCTGTTTTCAGTAATTTGTATATTTTTGGTATAAAAAGTCGTAACTTAAAAATAAAAATAGGTGCAGAGAGAAAGAATTAGGCTGAAAATTTAGGTTCAGGAGTCAAATTTCCCACATTTCAGATTTTTTGAAAACTGCAGGGGGGTTTGGGCAAAATTTGACATTGCAGTTTTCAGTAATTGGCATATTGTCGGTATAAAAATTCGTAATTTGAAAATGAAAATAAGTGCAGAGAGTCAGATTTCAGCTCAAAAATCACGCTCAGGAGTCAAATATCTCACATTTCAAATATTTTGAAAACTGTAGAGGGGGGGGGATGTTGGGTAAAATATGACCCTTCCCGTTTTCAGTAATTGGCATATTTTTTATTATAAACTTCGTAATTTGTAAATAAAAATAAGTGCAAAGAGTCGGAATTCGGCTCAAAAATCACGCTCAGGAGTTAAATTTCCAACATTTCAAATATTTTGAAAACTGCAGGGATATTTGGGCAAAATATGACCCATCGCCGTTTTCAGTAATTGACATATTTTTGGTATAAAAAATTCGTAATTTAAAAATGAAAATAGGTGCAGCGAGTCAGAATTTGGCTAAAAAAATAGGTTCAGGAGTAAAATTTCCCACATTTCCGATTATTTTAAAACTGAAGGGGGGTTTGGGCAAAATTTGACCCAAGGCCGTTTTCAGTAGTTGGCATATTTTCGGTGTAAAAAACATTATTTTAAAATGAAAATAGGTGCAAGAGTCTGAATTAGGCTCAGAAATCATGCTCATGAGTCAAATTTTCCAATTTTTCCGCAAAGTAATTTCAGAGAGTCAGAATTCGGCTCAAGAATCACCCTCACAGGTCAAATTTCCAACATTTCAGGTAATTAAAAAAATGCAGAGGTGTTTGGGCAATATATGACTTATTGCCTTTTTCAGTAATTGGCACATTTTCGGTATAAAAACCGTTGTATATAAATGAAAACAGGTGCATAGAGTCAGAATTCGGCTCAAAAATTACGCTAATGAGTTAAAATTCCCACATTTCATATATTTTGAAAACTGCAAGGGGGTTTGGGCAAAATAAGACCTATCGTCAATTTCAGTAATTGCCATATTTTCGGTACACAAAGCCGTAATTAGAAAATTAAAACAGATGCAGAGAGTCAGATTTCAGCTAAAAAATCACACTCAGGAGTCAAATTTCCCACATTTCAGATATTTTGAAAACTGCCTGTGGGTGGGGGGCAAAATATGACCCATCTCCGTTTACAGTAATTGGCATATTCTTGGTATAGAAGTAGTAATATAAAAATGAAATTAGGTACAGAGATTCAGACTTTGCCTGAAAAATCAGGTTCAAGTATCAAATTTCCCACATTTCAAATATTCTGAACACTGCAGGGGGGTTTTGACAAAATATGACTCATCGCTGATTACAGTAATTGGCAAATTTTTGGTATAAAATGTCGTAATATGTAAATGAAAATAGGTGCAAAGAGTCTAAATCCAGCAGAAAAATCACTCTAATGAGTCAAATTTCCCACATTTCAGATATTTTGAAACCTGAAGGGTGGGTTGGGCAAAATAAGACCCATCGCCGTTTAAAGTTATTGGCATATTTTCTGTATAAAAAGTCCTAATTTGAAAATTAAAATAGGTGTAGAGAGTCAGACTTCGGCTCAAGAATCACCCTCAGGAGTCAAATTTCCAACTTTTTAGATATTTCAAAAACTGCAGTGGTGTTGGTGCAAAATATGACTAATTGCCATTTTCAGTAATTGGCATATTTTTGGTATAAAAAGCCGTTATATAAAAATGAAAATAGGTACAGAGAGAGTCAAAATTCGGGTCAAAAATCACGCTCAGGAGTCAAATATTCCACATTTGATATATTTTGAAAACTGCAAATGGGTTTGGGCAAAATATTATACTATCGGCATTTTCAGTAATTGGCCTATTTTCGATACAAAAATTCGTAATTTGAAAATGAAAATAGGTGAAGAGAGTCTGAATTCGGCTCAAAAATCACGCTCAGCAGTCAAATTTTCCACATTTCATATATTTTGAAAACTGCAAGGGCGTTTGGGTAAAATATGACCCATCCCCGCTTAAAGTAATTGGCATATTTTCGGTATAAAAAGTCATAATTTAAAAATGGAAAAAGGTGCAGAGAATCAGAATTCGGCTCAAAAATCACGCTCAGCAGTCAAATTTCCCACATTTCAGATATTTTGAAAACTGCAAAGGGGTTTGGGCAAAATATGACCCATCGCTGTTTTCAGTATTTGGAATATTTTCGGCATAAAAAATTGTAATTTGAAAATGAAAATAGGTGCAGAGAGTCAGAATTCGGCTCAAAAATTAGGTTCAGAAGTAAAATTTCCCGCATATTAAATTGTTTTAAAACTGCCGGAGAGTTTGGTCAAAATATGACCCCCGTTTACAGTTATTGGCATATTTTCGGTATAAAAAGTTGTAATTTGAAAATGAAATAGGTGCAGAGAGTTAGAATTCGGCTCACGAATTACCCTCAGGAGTCAAATTTCCAACATTTCAGATATTTAAAAAACTGCAGGGGTGTTTGGGCAAAATATGACTCATTACCGTTTTCAGTAATTGGCCTATTTTCGGTATAAAATCCGTTATATAAAAATGAAAATAGGTGCAGAGAGTCACAATTTGGCTCCAAAATTAAGCTCATGAGTCATAATTCCCACATTTCATATATTTTGAAAACTGCAAGGGGGTTTGGGCAAAATAAAACCTATCGTCAATTTCAGTAAATGCCATATTTTCGGTACAAAAAGCCATAATTTGAAAATTAAAAAATGGCGCAGAGTCAGAATTCAGCTCAAAAATCACATTCTGGAGTCAAATTTCCCACATTTCAGATATTTTGAAAACTGCTCGAGGGGGGGGGTGGCAAAAAATGACAAATTGCCGTTTAAAGTAATTGGCATATTTTCGGTATAAAAATCACAATTTGAAAAAGAAAATAGGTGCAGAGAATCAGAATTCGGTTCAAAAATCACCCTCAGAAGTCAAATTTCCCACATTTCGGATATTTTGAAAACTGCAGAGGAGGTTTGGGCAAAATATTACTAAATGCCTTTATCAGTAATTGGCATAATTTCGATATAAAACCCGTTATTTTCAAAGGAAAAAAGGTGCAAAGAGTTAGAATTTAGCTCAAAAATCTCACTCTGGAGTCAAATTTCCCACATTTCAGATATTTTGAAAACTGCAGGGGGAGTTTAGGCAAAACATGACCCATGCTTGTTTACACTAATTGGCATATTTTCGGTATAAAAAGTCGTAATTTGAAAATGAAAAGAAGTGCAGAGAGTCAGAATTTGTCTCAAAAATCACGTTCAGGAGTCAAATTTCCCACATTTCAGATATTTTGAAAAGTGCAGGGGGATTGTGCAAAATATGACCCATCCCCGTTTACAGAAATTGGCATATTTTCGGTATATAAATCAAAATATGAAATTGAAATTAATACAGAGATTTGGAAGTCGGCTCAAAAATCATGCTCAGGTGTCAAATTTTCCACATTTCAGTAATTTTGAAAACTGCAGGGGTGTTCAGGCAAAATATGACCCATCTGCATTTACAGTAATTAGCATATTTCCGGTATAAAAAGTCGTAATTTGAAAGTGGAAAAAGGTGCAGAGAGTCAAAATTCGGCTTGAAAATAACGCTCAGATGTCAAATTTCCCATATTTCAGATATTTGAAAACTGCCGGGGGGTTTTGGCATAATATGATTTAAATGCCTTTTTCAGAAACTGGCATATTTTCGGTATAAAAAGCCGTTTTATTTAAATTAAAATAGGTGCAGAGAGTCAGAATTCGGCTCAAAAATCACGCTCAGGAGTAAAATTTCCCACATTTCAGATATTAAGAAAACTGCAAGGGGGGTTTGGGTAAAACATGACCCATCGCTGTTTTCCGAAATTGGCATATATTCGGTATAAAAACCGTTATATTTATATGAAAATAGGTGCAAAGAGTCAGAATTCGGTTCAAAAAATACTCTCAGGAGTCAAATTTTCCACATTTCATATATTTTTTCACTGGAAGTGGGATAGGGCGAAATATGAGCATTCGCTGTTTAAGTAATTGGCTTATTTTCGGTATAAAAAGTCGTAATTTTAAAATGAAAATAGGGTTCAGAGTCAGAATTCGGCTGAAAAATCACATTCAGGAGTCAAATTTCCCACATTTAAGATATATTGAAAAGTGCAGAAGGTTTGGGCAAAATACGACCCATCCCCGTTTAGAGTAATTGGCATATTTTCGGTATAAAAAGTCGTAATTTGACAATGAAAAAAGATGCAGAGAGTGAAGATTTGGCTCTAAAATCACGCTCAGGCGTCAAATTTCTCATATTTCAGATATTTTGAAAAGTGCAGGGGGTTTGGGCAAAATATGACCCATTCCCGTTTACAGTAACTGTCATATTTTCGGTATATAAATCATTATATGAAATTGAAAATTGATGCAGAGACTTCGAATTTGGTCAAAAATCATGCTCAGGAGTCAAATTCCCACATTTCATATATTTTGAAAACTGCAGGGGGGTTCGGCCAAGATATGACCCATCTGCGTTTACTTTAATTGGCATATTTTCGGTATAAAAATTCGTATATTGAAAATTAAAACAGGTGCAGAGAGTCAGAATTCCGCTCAAGAAACAGGTTCAGGAGTCAAATTTCCCATATTTAAGATATTTTGAAAACTGTAAGGTGGTTTGGGAAAAAAATATGACCCATCGCCGTTCTAACTAATTGGCATATTTTCAGTATAAAAAGTCGTAACTTGAAAATGATAATAGGTGCAAAGAGTCAGAATTCGTTTAAAAAATCAGGCTCGGGAGTAAAATTTCCCACATTTCAGATATTTTGAAAACTGCCGGGGGGTTTGGGCAAAATATGACTCAATTCCCTTTACAGTAATTGGCATATTATCGGTATAAGAAGCGTTATATTTAAATGAAAATAGGTGCAAAGAGACAGAATTTTGTTAAAAAATTACGCTCAGCAGCCAAATTTCCCACATTTCAGATATTTTCAAAATTACAGGGCGGTTTGGCCAAAATATATCCTATCCGCGTTTACAGTAATTTGCATATTTTCGGTAAAAAAATTCGAATATTGAAAATGAAAACAGGTGAAGAGAGTCAGAATTAGGCTAAAAAAAACAGGCTCAGGAGTCAAATTTCCCATATTTATGATATTTTGAACACTGCAGGTGGAAAGGAAATATAACCCATCCCCAGTTTACAGTAATTGGCATATTTTTGTAATAAAAAGTCAAAATTTGAAAATGAAATAGGTGCAGAGTCAAAATTTGGCTCAAAAATAAAGAACAGGAGTCAAATTTCCCACATTTCAGATCGTTATAAAACTGCAATGGGATTGGGTAAAATATGACCCTTTGCCGTTTTCAGTAATTGGCATATTTTCGGTATAAAAATTCGTAATTTTAAAATGAAAATAGGGTGCAGAGAGTCAGAATTCGGCTCAAAATTCACGTTCAGGAGTTAAATTTCCCAAATTACAGATATTTTGAAAAGTTCGAGGGGTTTGGGCAAAATATGACCCATCCCTGTTTACAGTATTAAGCATATTTTCGGTATATAAATCGTAATATGAAATTGAAAATAGGTGCAGAGATTTGGAATTCGGCTCAAAAATCAATTTCAGGAGTCAAATTTCCCACATTTCAGATATTTTGAAAACTGCAAGGGGACTGAGGGAAAATATGACCCATCGCCGTTTTCAGTAATTGGAATATTTTCGGTATAAAATCCGTTAGATTAAAATGAAAAAGGTGCAAAGAGTCAGAATTTGTACGTACGTACAAATAAGCTGAGCGTAAAAAGTACGCTCAGCAGTAAAATTTTCCTCATTTTAGATATTTTTAAAACTGCTGGGCGATTTGGGCAAAATATGACCCATCCGCATTTTCATAAATTGGCATATTTTCAGTATAAAAATTCGAATATTGAAAATGACAATAGGTGAAGAGAGTCAGAATTCGGCTCAAGTGTCAAAATTCCCATATATCTGATATTTTGAAAACTGCAAATGGAGAGGAAATATGACCCATCCAAGTTTACAGTAATTGGCATATTTTCGGTATATAAATCATAATATGAAATTGAAATTAGATGCAGAGATTTGGAATTCGGCTCAAAAATCATGCTCAGGAGTCACATTTTTAAACATTTCAGATATTTTGAAAACTGCAGGGGGGTAAGGGCAAAATATGACCCATCCGCGTTCACAGTAATTGGCCTATTTTCGGGATAAAAAGTCGTAACATGAAAATGAAAATAGGTGCTAAGAGTCAAAATTCGGCTCAAAAATCACGCTCAGGAGTCAAATTTCCCATATTTCAGATATTTTGAAAACTGCAACAGGGTTTGGGCAAAATATGACCCATCGGCGTTTTCACTAACTGGCATATTTTCGGTACAAAAAGTCGTAAATTAAGAATGAAAATAGGTGCAGAGAGTCAGAATTCGATTCAAAAATAAGGCCCAGATTCAAATTTCCTCCATTTCAGATATTTTGAAAACTGCATGGGGGGGGGGGGCAAAAAGTCACCCATTGCCGTTTTAAGTAATTGGCATATTTTCGGTATAAAAACCGTTATTTTAAAATGAAAGTAGGTGCAAAGAGTCAAAATTTGGCACAAACTCACACCCAGGAGTAAAGTTTTCCACATTTCAGATATTTTGAAAATTGCAGGGGGGTTTGGGCAAAATATGACCCATTGCCGTTTTAGGTAATTGGCATATTTTCGGTATAAAAACCGTTATTTCAAAATTAAAATATGGATAGAGAGTCAGAATTCGGCTCAAAAATCACGTTCAGGAGTCAAATTTCCCACATTTTAGATATTTTGAAAACTGCAGGGGGGTTTGGGCAAATTATGACTCAATTCCTTTTTCAGTAACTGCATATTTTCGGTATAAAAAGCTGTTATATTTAAGTTTAAATAGGTGCAAAGAGTTAGAATTTGGCTCAAAAATCACGTTCAGGAGTCAAATTTCCCACATATCAGATATTTTGAAAAGTGTAAGGGGGTTTGGGCAAAATATGACCCATCGACGTATATAGTAATTGGCATATTTTCCGTATAAAAAGCCGTTATATTTAAATTAAAATAGGTGCAGAGAGTCAGAATTCTGCTAAAAAATCACGCTCAGGAGTAAAATTTCCCACGTTTCCGATATTTTTAAAACTGCAGGGGTGTTTGGGCTAAATATGACTCATTGCCGATTTGACTAATTGGCATATTTTCGGTATAAAAAGTCTTAATTTGAAAAAGAAAATAGGTTCAGAGAGTCAGAATTCGGCTCTAAAATTATGCTCAGGAGTCAAATTTCCAACATTTCAGATATTTTGAAAACTTCAAGGGGGATTGGGCAAAATATGACCCTTTGCCGTTTTCAGTAATTGACATATTTTCGGTATAAAATTTCAAAATTTGAAAATTAAAATAGGGTGCAGAGAGTCAGAACTTGACTCAAAAATCAAGTTCAGGAGTCAAATTTCCCACATATCAGATATTTTGAAAACTGCAGGGGGTTTGCGCAATATATGACCAACCCCTGTTTACAGTAATTGGCATATTACCAGTATATAAATCATAGTATGAAAATGAAAATACTTGCAGATATTCGGAATTCGGCTCAAACATCACGCTCAGGAATTTTTTTTTTCACATTTCAGATATTTTAAAAACTGTAAGAAGGTTTGGGCAAAATATGGCCCATTGCCGTTTCAAGTAATTGGCATATTTTCGGTATAAAAACCATTATTTTAAAATGAAAATAGGTGCAAAGAGTCAGAATTCGGCGCAAAAATCACGCTCAGGAGTAAAATTTCCCATCTTTCAGAGATTTTTTAAAACTGCAGGGGGGTTTGGGCAAAATATAACCCATCCTCGTTTACAGTAAATTGCATATTTTCGGTATAAAAATTTTAATTGGCATATTTTCGGTATAAAAAGTCTTAATTTGAAAAAGAAAATAGGTTCAGAGAGTCAGAATTCGGCTCTAAAATTATGCTCAGGAGTCAAATTTCCAACATTTCAGATATTTTGAAAACTTCAAGGGGGATTGGGCAAAATATGACCCTTTGCCGTTTTCAGTAATTGACATATTTTCGGTATAAAATTTCAAAATTTGAAAATTAAAATAGGGTGCAGAGAGTCAGAACTTGACTCAAAAATCAAGTTCAGGAGTCAAATTTCCCACATATCAGATATTTTGAAAACTGCAGGGGGTTTGTGCAATATATGACCAACCCCTGTTTACAGTAATTGGCATATTACCAGTATATAAATCATAGTATGAAAATGAAAATACTTGCAGATATTCGGAATTCGGCTCAAACATCACGCTCAGGAATTTTTTTTTCACATTTCAGATATTTTAAAAACTGTAAGAAGGTTTGGGCAAAATATGGCCCATTGCCGTTTCAAGTAATTGGCATATTTTCGGTATAAAAACCATTATTTTAAAATGAAAATAGGTGCAAAGAGTCAGAATTCGGCGCAAAAATCACGCTCAGGAGTAAAATTTCCCATCTTTCAGAGATTTTTTAAAACTGCAGGGGGGTTTGGGCAAAATATAACCCATCCTCGTTTACAGTAAATTGCATATTTTCGGTATAAAAATTTTAATTTGAAAATGAAAATAGGTGCAGAGAGTCAGAATTCGGTTAAAAAATCAGGCTCGGGAGTCACCTTTTCCACATTTCAGATATTTTGAAAACTGACGGGGGGTTTGGCCAAAATAAGACCCATTGCCGTTTTAGGTAATTGGCATATTTTCGGAATAAAAACCGTTATTTCAAAATAAAAATATGTGCAGAGAGTCAGAATTCGGCTCAAAAATCACGTTCAGGAGTAAAATTTCCAACATTTCAGGTATTTTGAAAACTGCAGGGGGTTTGGGCAAAATATGACTCATCGCCGTTTTCACTAACTGGTATATTTTCGGTACAAAAAGTCGTAAATTGAGAATGAAAATAGGTGCAGAGGGTCAGAATTCGATTAAAAAATAAGGCCCAGAGTCAAATTTCCTCCATTTCAGATAATTTGAAAACTGCATGGGGGGGTGGGGGGTGGGGTTTGGGCAAAAATGACCCATTGCCGTTTTAAGTAATTGGCATATTTTCGGTATAAAAAGTGGTAATTCGAAACTGAAAAAAGGTGCAGAAAGTCAGATTTCGGTTCAAAAATCAGGCTTGTGAGTCAAGTTTCCCACATTTCAGATATTTTTAAAACTTCAGGGGTGGTGGGAGGGTTGGGAAAATATGACCCATTACCATATAATTGGCATATTTTCGGTTTAAAAACCGCGTTTTGAAAATGAAAATAGGAGCAGAGAGTCAAAATTCTGATCAAAAATCACGTTCAGGAGTCAAATTTACCACATTTCAGATATTTTGAAAACTGCAGGGGGGTTTGGTCAAAATATGACTCAATGCCTTTTTCAGTAACTGGCACATTTTCGGTATAAAAAGCCATTATATTTAAATTAAAAGAGGCGCAGAGAGTTAGAACTCGGCCCAAAAATCACGTTTAGGAGTCAAATTTCCCACATTTCAGATATTTTGAAAACTGCAGGGGGGGTTGGGCAAAATATGACCCATTGCCATATTATTGGCATATTTTCGGTTTAAAAACCGTTATTTGAAAATGAAAATAGGTGCAGAGAGTCAAAATTCGAATAAAAAATCACGTTCAGGAGTCAAATTTACCACATTTCAGATATTTTGAAAACTGCAGGGGGGGAGGGGGGTTGGGCAAAATATGACCCATCTCCGTTTACAGTAATAGGCATATTTTCGGTATAAAAATCATAATATGAAAATGAAAATAGGTGCAGAGAATCAGAATTCGGCTCAAAAATTATGCTCAGGAGTCAATTTTTCCACATTTCAGATATTTTGAAAACTGCAAGGGGGGTTTAGTCAAAATATGACCCATCCCCGTTTAACAGTAATTGGCATATTGTCGGTATGAAAAGTCGTAATTTGAAAATGTAAATAGATGTAGATAGTTAGAATTCGGCTCGGGAATCGCGCTCAGGAGTTATATTTCCCACATTTCAGATAATTTGAAAACTGCGAGAGGGTAAGGGCAAAATACGACCCATCGCTGTATATAGTAATTGGCTTATTTTCGGTATAAAAAGTGGTAATTCGAAAAAGGAAATAGGTGCAGAGAATCAGAATTCGGCTCAAAAATTATGATCAGGAGTCAATTTTTCCACATTTCAGATATTTTGAAAACTGCAAGGGGGGTTTATTCAAAATATGACCCATCCCCGTTTAACAGTAATTGGCATATTGTCGGTATGAAAAGTCGTAATTTGAAAATGTAAATAGATGTAGATAGTTAGAATTCGGCTCGGGAATCGCGCTCAGGAGTTATATTTCCCACATTTCAGATAATTTGAAAACTGCGAGAGGGTAAGGGCAAAATACGACCCATCGCTGTATATAGTAATTGGCTTATTTTCGGTATAAAAAGTGGTAATTTGAAAATGAAAATAGGTGCAGAGAGTCAGAAATCGGTTAAAAAATCAGACTCGGGAGTCAACTTTCCCACATTTCAGTTTTTTTTATAACTGCCAGGGGGTTTGGGCAAAATATGACCCATTCCGTTATAGGTAATTGGCATATTTTCGGTATAAAAACCATTATTTCAAAATTAAAATATGTACAGAGAGTCAAAATTTGGCTCATAAATCACGTTCAGGAATCAAATTTCCCAAATTTCAGATATTTTGAAAACTGCAGGGGGGGTTTGGGCAAATTATGACTCATTTCCTTTTTCAGTAACTGCATATTTTCGGTATAAAAAGCTGTTATATTTAAGTTTAAATAGGTGCAGAGAGTTAGAATTCGGCTCAAAAATCACGTTCAGGAGTCAAATCCCCACACATTTCAAATGTTTTGAAAACTGTAGGGGGGGTTTGGGCAAAATATGACCCATCCCCGTTTCCAGTAATTGGCATATTTTCGATATAAAAAGTCGTAATGTGAAAATGAAAATAGGGGCAGAGAGTCAGAATTCGGCTCAAAAATCACGCTCAGGAGTCAAATTTCCCACATTTCTGATATTTTGAGAACTGCAGGTAAAGGGGAAATATAACCCATCCCAGTTTACAGTAATTGGCATATTTTCGGTATAAAAACCGTTATATTAAAATGAAAATAGATGCAAAGAGTCAGAATTCGGTTCAAAAAATACGCTCAGCAGTCAAATTTCCCACATTTCAGATATTTTCAAAACTGCAGGGCGGTTTGGGCAAAATATGACCCATCCTCATTTACATTAATTGGCATATTTTTGGTATAAAAAATCGAATATTGAAAATGAAAATAGGCGCAGAGAGTCAGAATTCGGCTCAAAAATCACGCTCAGGAGTCAAATTTCCCATATTTCTAATATTTTGAAAACTGCAGGTAAAGGGGAAATATAACCCATCCCAGTTTACAGTAATGGGCATATTTTCGGTATAAAAAGTCGTAATTCGGCTCAAAAATCATGCACAGTATTCAATTTTCCCCCATTTTAGATATTTTGAAAATTGCAGGGGGGGGGGGTTAGGCAAAATATAATCCATCCCCGTTTCCAGTAATTGGCATATTTTTGGTATAAAATTCGTAATTTGAAAATAAAAATAGGTGTAGAGAGTCAGAATTCGGCTCGGAAATCACGCTCAGGAGTTATATTTCCCCCATTTCAGATAATTTGAAAACTGAAGGGGGGTCTCGGCAAAATATGACCCATTGCTGTATATAGTAATTGGCATATTTTCGGTATAAAAAGACGTTATATGAAAAGGAAAATAGGTGGAAAGAGTCAAATTTCGGCTCAAAAATCACGCTCAATTGTGAAATTTTAATTTTTTCAGATATTCTGTAAACTGCAGGGGAGTTTGGGCTAATTATGACTCATTGTCGTTTTAAATAATTGGCATATTTTCGGTATATAAATCAGAATATGAAAACGAAATAAGTACAGAGAATCGGAATTAGGCTCAAAAATCATGCTCAGGAGTCAAATTTCCCACATTTCAGATATTTGAAAACTGCAGGGGCGTTTGGGCACAAAATGACCCATCCGTGTTAACAGAAATTGGTATATTTCTGTATAAAAATTTGTAATTTGAAAAAGAAAAAGGTGCAGAGAGTCAGAATTCGGCTTAAAAATCACGCTCTGGAGTAAAATTTCCCATATTTCAGATATTTTGAAAACTGCAATGGGGTTCGGGCAAAATATGACCCATCCCCGTTTCCAGTAATTGGCATATTTTCGGTATAAAAATTCGTAATTTGAAAATGAGAATATGGTACAGAGAGTCAGAATTCAGGTCAAAAATCACGTTCAGAAGTAAAATTTCCCACATTTCAGATATTTTGAAAACTGCAGGGGGTTTGGGCAAAATATGACCCATCCCCGTTTACAGTAATTAACATATTTTTGCTATATAAATCAAAATTTGAAAACGATAATAGGTGCAGAGATTAGGAATTCGGCTCCAAAATCATGCTCAGGAGTCAAATTTCCCACATATCAGATATTTTGAAAATTGCAGGGAGGATTGGGCAAAATATTACCTATCCATGTTTACAGTAATTGGCATATTTTCGATAAAAAAATTCGTAATGTGAAAATGAAAATAGGTGCAGAGAGTCAGAATGCGTTTCAAAAATCAGGCTCGGGAGACAAATTTCCCACATTTCAGATATTTTTCAAACTACCGGGGGGTTTGGGCAAAATATGACCCATTGCCGTTTTCAGTAGTTGGCATATTTTCGGTATAAAAACCGTTATATTAAAATGACAAAAGGTGCAAAGAGTCAGAATTCGGTTAAAACATCAGGCTCAGCAGTCAAATTTCCCATATTTCAGATATTTTTAAAACTGCAGGGCGGTTTGGTCAAAATATGACCCATCCTCGCTTACATTAATTGGCATATTTTCGGTATAAAAATTCGAATATTGAAAATGCAAAAAGGCGCAGAGAGTCAGAATTCGGCTCAAGAAACAAGCTCAGGAGTCAAATTTCCCATATATCTGATATTTTGAAAACTGCAGTTAGAGAGGAAATATGACCCATCCCAGTTTACAGTAATTGGCATATTTTCGGTATAAAAAGTCGTAATTTGAAAATGAAATAGGTGCAGAGAGTCAGAATTCGGCTCAAAAATCACGCACAAGAGTCAAATTTCCCACATTTCAGATATTTTTAAAACTGCAAGTGGGATGGGGCAAAGTATGACCCTTCGCCATTTAAGTAATTGGCATATTTTCGGTATAAAATTCGTAATTTTAAAATGAAAATAGGGTGCAGAGAGTCAGAATTCGGCTCAAAAATCACGATCAGGAGTCAAATTTCCCACATTTCAAATATTTTGAAAACTGCAGGGGGTTTGGGCAAAATACGACCCATCCCAGATGACAGTAATTGGCATATTTTCGGTATATAAATCTTAATATGAAAATTAAAATAGTTGCAGAAATTATGAATTCGGCTCAAAACTCATGCTCAGGAGTCAAATTTCCCTCATTTCAGATATTTGGAAAACTGCAGGGGGGTTTGGGCAAAATATGACCCATCTGTGTTTGCAGTAATTGGCATATTTTCGGTATAAAAAGTCGTAATTCGAAAATGAAAAAAGAGGCAGAGAGTCAGAATTCGGCTCAAAAATCACGCTCTGGAGTCAAATTTCCCATATACCAGATGTTTTGAAAACTGCAAGGGGGGTTTGGGCAAAAATGACCCATCGCCGTTTCACTAATTGGCATATTTTCGGTATAAAAAGTCGTAAATTGAAAACAAAAATAGGTGCAGAGAGTCAGATTTCGATTAAAAAATAAGGCCCAGAGTCAAAATTTCCCTTTTTCAGATATTTTGAAAACTGCAGGGGTGGGGGGGGGATGGCAAAATATGACCCACTGCTGTTTTAAGTAATTGGCATCTTTTCGTTATAAAAACCGTTATTTTTAATTGGAAATAGGTGCAAAGTGTCAGAATTCGGCTCAAAATCATGCTCAGAAGAAAAATTTCTTACATGTCAGAAATTTTGAAAACTGCATGGAGGTTGTGGCATAATATGACCCATCCCAGTTTACAGTAATTGGCATATTTTCGGTATAAAAATTGGTAATTTGAAAATGAAAATAGTTGCAGAGAGTTAAAATTCGGATAAAAAATCAGGCTTGGGAGTCAAGTTTCCCACATATCAGATATTTTGAAAACTGCAGAGAGGATTGGGCAAAATATGACCCAAACGTGTTTACAGTAATTGGCATATTTTTGGCATAAAAAGTCGTAATTTGAAAATGGAAATAGGTGCTGAGAGTCAGAATTCGGCTCAAAAATCACGCTCAGGAGTCAAATTTCCAACTTTTCAGACACTTTGAAAACTGCCAGGGGGAGAAAGGGCAAAATTTGACCCTTTGCCGTTTTCAGTAATTGGCATATTTTCGGTATAAAAATTCGTAATTTGAAAATGAAAATAGGGTGCAGAGAGTCAGAATTCGGCTCAAAATTCTCGTTCAGGAGTCAAATTTCCCACATATCAGATATTTTGAAAAATGCAGGAGGTTTGGGCAAAATATGACCAATCCCCGTTTACAGTAATTAGCATATTTTGAGAATATAAATCATAACATGAAAACGAAAATAGGTGCAGAGAGTCAGAATTAGATTAAAAAATAAGGCTCGGGAGTCAAATTTCCTACATTTCAGATATTTTGAAAACTGCATGGGGGTTTGGGCAAAATATGACCCAATGCTGAATATAGTAATTGGCATATTTTCGGTATAAAAAGCCGTTTTATGAAAAAAAAAAAGCTGCAGAGATTCAGAATTCGGATCAAAAATCAGGCTCAGGAGTCAAATTTCCCATATTTCTGATATTTTGAAAATTGCAGGGGGAGGGGGAAATATGACCGCATCCCCGTTTACAGTAATTAGCATATTTTCGGTATAAAAATTCGTAATTTGAAAATGAGAATTTGGTGCAGAGAGTCAGAATTCGGCTCAAAAATCACGTTCAAAAGTAAAATTTCCCACATTTCAGATATTTTGAAAACTGCAGGGGGTTTGGGCAAAATATGACCCATCCCCGTTTACAGTAATTGGCATATTTTTGGCATATAAATCATAATTTGGAAACGAAAATAGGTGCAGAGATTCGGAATTCGGCTCCAAAATCATGCTCAGGAGTCAAATTTCCCACATATCAGATATTTTGAAAACTGCAGAGAGGATTGGGCAAAATATGACCCAAACGTGTTTACAGTAATTGGCATATTTTTGGCATAAAAAGTCATAATTTGAAAATGAAAATAGGTGCTGAGAGTCAGAATTCGGCTCAAAAATCACGCTCAGGAGTCAAATTTCCAACTTTTCAAACACTTTGAAAACTGCCAGGGGGAGAAAGGGCAAAATTGGATCCTTCGCCGTTTTCAGTAATTGGCATATTTTCGGTATAAAAATTCGTAATTTTAAAATGAAAATAGGGTGCAGAGAGTGAGAATACGGTTACAAAATCATGTTCAGGAGTTAAATTTCCCACATAACAGATATTTTGAAAACTGCACGGGGGTTTGGGCAAAATATGACCCTTCCCCTTATAGAGTAATTGGCATATTTTCGGTTAAAAATTCGTAATTTGAAAATAAAAATAGGTGCAGGGAGTCAGAATTCGGTTAAAAAAATCAGGCTATGGAGTCAAATTTCCCACATTTCAGATATTTTGAAAACTGCAGGGGGGTTTGAACAAAATATGACCCATTGCCGTTTAAGGTAATTGGCATATTTTAGGTATAAAAACAATTATTTTAAAATGAAAATAGGTGCAGAGAGTCAGAATTCGGCTCAAAAATCACATTTAGGAGTCAAATTTCCAACATTTCAGATATTTTGAAAACTGCGGGGGGTTTAGGCAAAATATGACCCATCCCTGTTTACAGTAATTGGCATATTTTCGGTATATAAATCATAACATTAAAAAGAAAATAGGTGCCGAGTTTCGGAATTCGGCTCAAAAATCATGCTCAGGAGCCATATTTCCCACATTTCAGATATTTTGAAAACTGCAAGGGGGTTTGGGTAAAATATGACCCATCCCCGTTTACAGTAATTGGCATATTTTCGGTATAAAAATTCGAGTATTGAAACTGAAAATAGGGGCAGAGATTCAGAATTCGGCTCCAAAATCACGTTCAGGTGTCAAATTTCCCACATTTCAGAAATTTTGAAAACTGCCAGGGGGTTTGGGCAAAACATGACTCAATGCATTTTTCAGTAACTGGCATATTTTTGGTATAAGAAGCCGTTATATTTAAATTAAAATAGGGGCAGAGATTCAGAATTCGGCTCAAAAATCACATTCTGGACTCAAATTTCCCACATTTCTGATATGTTGAAAACTGCAGGGGGGTTTGGGAAAAAATGGCCCATTGCTGTTTACAGTAAGTGGAATATTTCCGTATAAACTCATAAGTTGGAAAATAAAATAGGTGCAGAGAGTCAGAATTTGGCTCAAAAACCACGCTCAGGAGTGAAATTTCCAGCACTTCAGATATTTTGAAAACTGCAGGGGGGTTTGGGCAAAATATGACCCATGCTCTTTTACAGTAATTGGCATAATTTCGGTATAAAAATTCGAATATTGAAAATGAAAATAGGTGCAAAGAGTCAGAATTCAGCTCCAAAATCACGTTCAGGATTCAAATTTTCCACATTTCAGATATTTTGAAAACTGCAGGTGGTTTGAGCAAAATATGACCCATCCCCGTTTACAGTAATTGACATATTTTTGGTATATAAATCATAATATGAAAAAGAAAATTGGTGTAGAAATTCGGAATTCGGCTCAAAAATTATGCTCAAGAACCAAATTTCGCACATTTCAGATATTTTGAAAAATGCAGGGGGCTTTGGGCAAAATATGATGCATCCGCGTTTACAGTAATTGTCATATTTTCGGTATAAAAATCGTAATTTGAAAATGAAAATAGGTGCATAGAGTCAGAATTCAGCTCAAAAATTACGCTCAAGAGTCAAATTTCCAACATTTCAGAAATTTTGAAATCTGCAGGGGGGGATAGGGCTAAATATGACCCTTCGCTGTTTTCAGTAATTAACATATATTTTCGGAATATAAATTCGTAATTTGAAAATGAAAATAGGGTGCAGAGAGTCAGAATACGGTTAAAAAATCATGTTCAAGAGTCAAATTTCCCACATATCAGATATTTTGAAAACTGCCGAGAGTTTGGGCAAAATATGACCCCTCCCAGTGTACAGTAATTGGCTTATTTTCGGTTAAAAACTCGTAATTTGAAAATTAAAATAGGTTCAGGGAGTCAGAATTCGGGTCAAAAATCAGGCTCTGGAGTCAAATTTCCCACATTTCAGATATTTTGAAAACTGCAGGGGGGGTTTGAGCAAAATATGACCCTTCCATGTTTACAGTAATTGGGATATTTTCGGTATAAAAATCATAATATGAAAAACAAATAGGTGCAGAAAGTCAGAATTCGGCTCAAAAATCACGTTCAGGAGTCAAATTTCCAACATTTCCGATATTTTGAAAACTGCCGGGAGGTGTGGGCAAAATATGACTCAATGCCTTTTTTAGCAATAGGCATATTTTTGGTATAAAAAGCCGTTATATATATATTAAAATAAGTGTAGAGAGTCAGAATTCGGCTCAAAAATCACGTTCAGGAGTCAAATTTCAAACATTTCAGATATTTTGAAAACTGCAGGGAGGTTTGAGCAAAATGTGACCCATCCATGTTTTCAGTAATTGGCATATTTTCGGTATAAAAATCATAATATGAAAAACAAATAGGTGCAGAAAGTGAAAATTCGGCTCAAAAATCATGCTCAGGAGTCAAATTTCCCACATTTAAGATTATTTGAAAACTGCAGGGGGTTTGGCCAAATATGACTCATCACCGTTTACAGTAATTGGCATATTTTCGGTATAAAAACCTTTATTTTAAAATGAAAATAGGTGCAAAGAGTCAGAATTCCGCTCATACATTATGCTCAGCAGTTAAATTTCCCACATTTCAGATATTTTTAATTTAATTAAAACAGCAGGGCGGTTTGGCCAAAAAATGACCCATCCTCGTTTACAGTAATTGGCATATTTTCGGTTTAAAAAGTCGTAATTTGAAATTAAAATAGATGCAGAGAGTCAGAATTCCGTTCAAAAATCACGCTCGAGAGTCAAATTTCCCACATTTCATATATTTTGAAAACTGTAAGGGGGTTTGGGCAATATATGACCCATCGCCGTTTTCAGCAATTGGCATATTTTTCTGTATAAAAATTCGAATATTAAAAATGAAAATAAATGCAGAGAATCAGAATTCGGCTCAAAAATCAGGGTCAGGAGTCAAATTTCCCATATTTCTGATATTTTGAAAACTGCATTGGAAGGGGGGGATAGGGCAAAATATGACCCATCCCCGTTTACAGTAATTGGCATATTATCTGTATAAAAAGGCGTAATTTGAAAATGAAAATAGGTAAAGAGAGGCATAATTCAGCTCAAAAATCACGCTCAGGAGTAAAATTTTCCACATTTTAGATATGTTGAAAACTTCAAGAGGGTTTGGGCAAAGTATGATTCATCGCTGTTTAAAGTAATTGGCATATTTTCTTATGGTCGGACTCGGTCTTCTTGAAGCCTCAAGCTGTGCTCCTCTGTCTTAATCCTTCTCATTATTTTGGCGTTATCAGCAAACATTGAAATGAATGAATCTATACCCACTGGGAGATCATTTACGTCTATCAGAAACAGGATGGGTTCGAGTACAGAGCCCTGTGGGTCTTTGCTGGTGAGTTCACGCCAATCTGAGGTCTCGCCGCTCACTAACTCGCTGCTTCCTATTGCTTAGGTACTCCCTCATCCACTGGAGCTCCCAACCAGTTACTCCTGCCTGTTTTTCCAGCTTATGCATCAGCCTTTTATGGGGTACTGTGTCAAAGGCTTTCTGACAGTCTAAAAAATGCAGTCCGCCCATCCTTCTCTTTCTTGATTAATCTTTGTCACTTGATCTATTAAGCCTGTAAGGCAAGATTTACCCCTCCCAGAATCCATGTTGATGGGTTGTCACAAAGTCCCTCCCCCTCCTCTCTCACTCTCCCCCTCCCTGTGTGTGATTGCGCACGCCTCTGTGTGCGCATGCAATTATAAGAGAAAGTATGTAAGTAAGTAATTATCAAAAGAAGGCACCAAACCGGGAAGGCTATGTAGCACCATCAAATGCGCAGAATAATCAGAGGGCGCTAAATATCACCAAGGATGCCAATACGAGAACAAAAACGCATAAGGCGAACGATATCAAAAGTATCCGAGTCACCAAGAATTCTATCGAGGGACAGGTGACCGCGAGGGGCGGTCGGAAAGCAAGACACACGCTCGTCCTGGAAGTCAGGACATTCAAGAAGGACATGCACGACCGTAAGAGGGACAATGCAATTAGGACAATAAGGAGCAGGGCGGCGCACCATCAAGTGACCAAGGGTTAAGCGAGTATGGCCAATACGCAACCTCGCCAGAGCTGTTTCCTATTGCCGGTTACGGTGGTAGGAGGACGGCCACGAGGAAATACAACATTTAAGAGTACGTAGTTTGTTACCAGTATCAGACGACCAAGAAGCCTGCCAAAGGGAAAGGACGGAGGAATGGATAACCGGGTAAAAGTCGGAATATGGAATACCTTTACGAGAGATGGGACAAGAGCGGACAGCTTTGGCGGCAGCATCCGCACCCTCATTTAAAAACAGACCAATATGGCTGGGAACCCAACAAAACTCAACTGACTTAAATTTACTGTGAACAAGAAACAGCCAATGCTGGATCTCGACAACTACTGGATGAACCGGATTAAAGGACCCGAGAGCCATGAGGGCACTACGAGAGTCAACAACAACTACAAAGGAAGACTGACAATGAGAAAGCAGGAGACGAAGAGCATAGAGAATAGCATAAAGCTCCGCTGTAAAGATGCTAGTCTCCGGAGGTAAGCGACACATATAAGTGCGATCAGGAAAAACAACAGAGTAGCCAACACTGTCCGCAGACTTAGACCCATCGGTGAAGACAGAAACGGAGCGGGAGTGAGAAGAAAAATGCTCAAGGAAAAGGCGTTTTAGAACCGTAGGAGAGGTAAAAGCTTTAGTGATATGGGTCAAGGATATACAAAACCGCGGAAGGGAGACTCTCCACGGGGGCAAAGAAGGAACAACACGAGGAGAAACATTAGAAATACGAACGGAAAGAGAATCCTGTAGGCGAGATAACCGGACAGAAAGAGGGAGGTGGTGAAGAGGAACAGGAACCGCAGGAGGGGTAAAAGTTAAAGCACGACAGTGGCGAGAGGAAGGATGTTGTAAGGACCGCACAAGATAGCGAAAACAGTAGCGATCACGGCGGAGAGACGAAGCCAGTGTCAACATACAAGCTAAGGACAGGAGTCGAACGAAAGGCACCAGAACTAAGGCGCAACCCAGTATGGTGCAAAGCATCAAGACGACGAAGAGCAGAAGGAGAAGCAGACGAGTAAGCAAGGCAACCATAATCGAGCTTAGACAGGGCGAGAGAGGAATGTAAAGCAAGGAGAGAGCGCCTATCCACTCCCCAAGAAGTATGGGACAATACTCGATGGAGGGTAAGGGCCTTAGAGCACTCAACACGTAGGTAAGAGATATGGGGAGACCAAGACAAACGAGTGTCGAGGAATAATCCCAAAAGCTTCGCGGAATCTTTGTACTGAAGGGAATGACCATAAAGTGACAAAGAGGGACGAAGAACGATCCGTTTCCGAGTAAAAGTCATGGCGCAAGTATTAGAAGTAGAGAACTTGAAGCCATGATCGGTGGCCCAAGACGACACGGCATCAATCGCAAGTTGAAGCCGGCGCTGAAGGAGAGGCGAATCATCAACCTGACAGCAAAGGGTAAGATCATCGACATAGAGAGCGGAGAAGACACCAGAAGGAAGAGAGGAAAGAAGACCATTGAGGGCAACCAGAAAAAGTGCTCAGAACACTACCCTGGGGCACACCTTCGTATTGCTGAAAAGAGGCAGAGAGAGCGGTAACAAGGCGCACCCGAAAGGAACGACGAGAGAGGAAGCTGCGGAGAAAGAGAGGGAGATGACCACAAAGGCCAAAAGAATGAAGTTGGGATAGAATATGATATCGCCAAGTGGTGTCGTAAGACTTTTCCAGGTAAAAAAGGACGGCAACAATGGAGGTCTTCGAAGCAAAAACAGTACGAATATAGACCTCCAAGTTCACCAGGACATCTATCGTGCTGCGGCACTTGCGAAAACAAAATTGAGAAGGGGAGAGGAGGTGATGGTGTTCCAGGAACGCCATCAGACGAATGTTAACCATACGTTCAAAGAGTTTGCAAACACAACTTGTGAGGGCAATAGGGCGAAAGTCCTTAGTGGAAGAGACCCCGGTTTGCGGGGAGACCCCAGTGACCCCGGTTTGCGAACAGGGAGGACAACGGCATCGAGTCAGTCCACAGGAACTGACGACGACTCCCAGATCCGATAATACAGACCCAGTAAATACTGAGACGTGCACGGAGGGAGATAGCGAAGCTTCTTATAATGAATACCATCGGAGCCCACCGCCGTAGAACCGCAGAGGGCCAGGGCAGAACCAAGTTCAGAGAGAGAGAAGGGATCATTATAGGGAAGCTGAAGATGAGTGCAGAAATCTAAAGGACGAGACTCAAGGACAGGTTTACAAAGAAGAAAAGATTGGGGAAGATGAAGACCAGAGCTAACAGAAGAAAAGTGGGAACCCAGTACAACAATGAACACTACAACAATGAACATTACAACAACGAACACTACAATAACAAACACAACAACAACGAACACTACAACATCGAAGACTACAACAACGAACATTACAGCAATGAACATTACAACAATGAACATTACAGCAATGAACATTACAACAATGAACATTACAACAATGAACACCACAACAACGAACACTACAACAACGAACACTTCAACAAAGAACAAAACAACAACGAACACTACAACAACGAACACTACAACAATGAACATTACAACAATGAACACTACAACAATGAACATTACAACAATGAACATTACAACAATGAACATAACAACAACGAACACCACAACAACGAACACTACAACAATGAACACTACAACAACGAACACCACAACAACGAACACTACAACAACGAACATTACAACAATGAACACTACAACAATGATCATTACAAAAACGAACAGTACGACAACGAACACTACAACAACGAACATTACAACAACGAACATTACAATAACAAACACTACAACAGAGAACACTACAACAATGAACATTACAACAACAAACACTACAACAATGAACATTACAACAACGAACACTACAACAACGAACTACAATGAACACCACAACAACGAACTACAATGAACACCACAACAACGAACATCAAAACAACGAACACTACAACAACGAACACAACAACAATGAACACCACAACAACGAACACCACAACAACGAACAATACAACAATTAACACTACAACAATGAACATTACAACAACAAACACTACAACAACGAACACTACAACAATGAACACCACAACAACGAACACTACAACAACGAACATTACAACAATTAACACTACAACAATGAACATTACAACAACAAACACTACAACAACGAACACTACAACAAAAAATACTACAACAATGAACACTACAACAATGAACATTACAACAATGAACAATACAATAATGAACATTACAACAACAAACATTACAACAATGAACACTACAACAACAAACACTACAACAATGAACACTACAACAACAATCACTACAACAACAAACACTACAACAACAAACACTTCAACAACAAACACTACAACAACAAACACTACAACAACAATCACTACAACAACAAACACTACAACAACAAACACTACAAAAACAAACACTACAACAACAAACACTACAACAATGAACACTTCAACCATCAACATTACAACAACAAACACTACAACAACAAACACTACAACAACAAACACTACAACAAGAAACACTGCAACAGAGAACACTACAACAATGAACATTACAACAACAAACACTACAACAATGAACACTAAAATAACGAACACTACAACAATGAACACTACAACAACGAACGCTACAACAACAAACACTACAACAATGAACATTACAACAATGAACACTACAACAACAAACAGTACAACAATAAACAATACAACAATGAACATTACAACAATGAACACTACAACAACAAACAGTACAACAATAAACACTACAACAGCGAATATTACAACAATGAACACTACAACAATGAACACTACAACAATGAACATTACAACAATGAACAATACAATAATGAACATTACAACAACAAACATGACAACAATGAACACTACAACAATGAACACTACAACAGCGAACACAACAACAATGAACACTACAACAACGTACACTACAACAATGAGCATTACAACAACAAACACTACAACAACGAACACTACAACAACTACACTACAGTAACAAACACTACAACAACAAACACTACAACAACAAACACTACAACAACAAGCACTACAACAAAGAACACTACAAGAATAAACATTACAACAACGAACACTACAACAATGAACATTACAACAACAAACACTACAACAACGAACACTACAACAACAAACACTACAACAACAAACACTACAACAACAAACACTACAACAACAAACATTACAAAAACAAGCGTTACAACAACAAACACTACAACAATGAACACTTCAACAATGAACATTACAACAACAAACACTACAACAACATACACTACAACAACAAACACTACAACAAAGAACACTACAACAATGAACATTACAACAACGAACACTACAGCAATGAACACTAAAATAACGAACATTACAACAACGAACATTACAACAACAAACACTACAACAATTAACACTACAACAATGAACATTACAACAACAAACACTACAACATCGAACACTACAACAATGAACACCACAATAATGAACACTACAACAACGAACACTACAACAATGAACACCACAACAACGAACACCACAACAACAAACACTACAACAATTAACACTACAACAATTAACACTACAACAATTAACACTACAACAATTAACACAACAGCAATTAACACTACAACAATGGACATTACAACAACGAACACTTCAACAACGAATACCACAACAACAATTAACACTACAACAATAATTACTATAACAATGAACATTACAACAATGAACACTACAACAACGAACACTTCAATAACGAACACCACAACAATAAACACTGCAACAACGAAGGCTACAACAATTAACACTACAACAATTAACACTACAACAACAAACACTACAACAACTAACACTACAGCAATTAACACAACAACAACAAACAATACAACAACGAACACTGCAACAACAAACACTACAACAACTAACACTACAACAACTAACACTACAACAAGAAACACTACAACAACGAACACTACAACAATGAACACTACAACAACAAACACTACAACAATGAACACTACAACAACGAACACAACAACAATGAACACTGCAACAACGAACACTACAACAAAGAACACTGCAACAACGAACACTACAACAAAGAACTATTGAACTTCAATACAATAAAGCATTGGTGTGACATTGTCCAGCTGTAGGACCCTGCCTTTGTGGTGGTGATCCTGGACGGGTCCCGCCACCCGGGCCAAACCTCAACACTTCCAAGCTAACTATATTTCCTCCATCTCTGATAGTCATCTAACCCCATCACTCTTTTCACAGATTAAACCATCTTTTATAGACCTTAGTCAGGTTGCTTGGTGCTTTTCCTGATTGTTTCCTCTGCCTAATAGATATTTCCAGAGGAAAGATGAGTAAGATTATTATTGTGGTAGTGTTAGTGGTGGGGATGATGGGAAAATGTGCCCAGTGGCAAATGGCGGGGGAATCCTAGAGCAGGAACCAACTGCTCCAGCTGCGGCAGTAGGTGAAGGACTACCAAGAGGACAACACTGGAGTAGGACGCCAGGCGCGGCAGGTTGCTGTCGATCTCAACCTGCTCCCACCTCTGCCCACTTGTGACCCTTCACTCCTACAGGATCAACGGCTAGACTCCCTCCTGGACCACCTTCCTCTAGTGGGCACACACCGGCGGAAACAACACACACGCATGCAGGTGGAGGGCCTCAAGGCCTTCCTGCTGCAGGTGGGAGAGGAGCCCAAGACCCAGCCTCCCGAAGGATGGTTCAGCTGGAAAATAGCAGTGATTTTCGTGTCCGTCCTTCTCTATCTCTGCCTTAACAGTGGGTCAGGCGTACACTCTACGCCCACTCTAGTAGGGAGTACTACTTCCACCAAGCTAAATCTCTCTCCCACGAAGCCTGATCACACACCTTCACATACCGTTAAAACCCAAAAACAGACATGTGCAACACCAACAACAACAACACCCACAACAACAACAACACCCACAACAACAACACCACCCACAACACCCACAACAACATCAAAACCCACAACAACATCAACACCCAGTACAACAACAACACCCACAACAACAACAACACCCACAACAACAACAACAACAACATCAACAAAAGCAACAACAACAACAGCAACAACAACAAGGACAAACAAAGACTTAAACAAAACGATTACGTCGTGGATAACCTGCCCCAGAAAGTTTTAGGGTGCAATTATTGGCTTTAAAGGAAAAAGAATCTAAGATCTTGAGGTCCAATTCAACGTACTTATCTGGCTCAATTGGTGTGAAGGGAGAGCAGAGATCTAAGGGTATGATGCGGCAAACATCGAAAGGTGCGAAGACGCCCTCCTCGAGATAATGAAGAGCGGCGGAAAATGAGACAAGGCCTACCTCGGACAACGGGAGTGGTAGTCCCGTTGTTGACAGCGGGAGTGGTAGCGACGCTACCTGTCCTGTTGTTGGCAACGGGAGTGGTGTGTGTGTGTGTGTGTGTGTGAACACTTTGTTGTGCTTGCGGGGGTTGAACTCTGGCACTTTGGTCCCGCCTCTTAACTGTCAATCAACTGGTGTACAGATTCCTAAGCCTACTGGGCTCTATCATATCTACATTTGAAACTGAGTATAGAGTCAGCCTCCACCATATCACTGTCTAATGTATTCCACCTGTTAACTACTCTGACACTGAAAAAGTTCTTTCTAGCGTCCCTGTGGCTCATTTGGGTATTCAGTCTGCACCTGTGTACCCATGGTCGAGTACCACCCGTTTTAAACTTTTTATTCTTATCTACCCTGTCAATTCCTCTGAGAATTTTGTAGGTAGTGATCATGTCTTCCCTTACACCTCTGTCTTCCAGTGTCGTAAGGTGTGTTTCACGCAGCCTTTCCTCGTAACTCATGCCTCTTAGTTTTGGGACTAGCCTAGTGGCAAACCACTAACTTTTTCAAGCTTCGTCTTGTGCTTGACAAGGGTCTATGCTGGGGCTGCATACTCTAGTCTTACATATGCCGTATACAAGATTCTGAATGATTCCTTACACAGGTTCCTGAAGGCATCGCGTATACCGCAGATGTAATTCTTTTTATGTGGTCTTCAGGAGACAGTTTTGGTGTGATATTAACTAGATCTTTCTCTCTGTCCGTTTCAGGAAGCACTTCATCTCCCATTCTGTATCCGGTGTCTGGCCTCCTGTTTCCACCGCCTAGTTTGTGTACTTACCTATTTGTACTCACCTATTTGTGCCTGCAGAATCGAGCATTGACTCCTGAATCCCGCCTTTCGAGCCATCGGTTGCTTACAGCAATGACTCCGGTTATATTTCCCTGTCATTTCTAGTTTTATAATTATGAATAGAATTTGCTTCCACAACCTGTTCCTTAAGAGCATTCCATTTTTCTACTACTCTCGCGCTAAAAGAAAACTTCCTAACATATCTGTGACTCATCTGAGTTTCCAACTTCCACCCATGCCCCCCCCCCTCGTTCTATAACTATTTTCTGTGAACATTTCGTCTATTTCCACTCTGTCAATTCCCTTGAGTATTTTATATGTTCCTAACATATCACCCTCCCTTCTTTTTTCTAATGTCATAAGGCTCAGTTCCTTCAGGCTTTCTTCATACCTCTTCCCTCGTAACGCTGGGATGAGTCTCGTTGCAAACTTCTGAATCTTTTCCCGTTTCTTTATGTGTTTCTTCAGGTGGGTACCCCATGATGGCGCGGCAAACTCTAAGACTGGCCTCACGTAGGCAGTGTAAAGCGCCCTAAATGCCTCCTTAATTAGGTTTCTGAATGATACCTGGTTGATACCTGGTTGATGGGGTTCTGGGAGTTCTTCTACTCCCCAAGCCCGGCCCGAGGCCAGGCTCGACTTGTGAGAGGTTGGTCCACCAGGCTGTTGCTTGGAGCGGCCCGCAGGGCCACGTACCCACCACAGCCCGGCTGATCCGGAACTTCTCTTAGAAAACCGTCCAGTTTTCTCTTGAAGATGTCCACGGTTGTTCCGGCAATATTTCTTATGCTCGCTGGGAGGACGTTGAACAACCGAGGACCCCTGATGTTTATACAGTGCTCTCTGATTGTGCCTATGGCACCTCTGCTCTTCACAGGTTCAATCTTGCATTTTCTTCCATATCGTTCACTCCAGTACGTTGTTATTTTACTGTGTAGATTTGGCACCTGACCCTCCAGTATTTTCCATGTGTATATTATTTGGTATCTCTCTCGTCTCCTTTCTAGAGAGTACATTTGGAGAGCTTTGAGACGATCCCAATAATTTAGGTGTTTTATCTCGTCTATGCGTGCCGTATATGTTCTCTGTATTCCCTCTATTTCAGCAATCTCTCCTGCTCTGAAGGGGGAAGTGAGTACTGAGCAGTACTCGAGACGGGACAGCACAAGTGACTTGAAGAGTACAACCATTGTGATGGGATCCCTGGATTTGAAAGTTCTCGTAATCCATCCGATCATTTTTCTGGCTGACGCGATATTTGCTTGGTTATGCTCCCTAAACGTTAGATCGTCGGACATCATTATTCCCAAATCCTTGACATGCTGTTTTTCTACTATGGGAAGATTCGATTGTGTTTTGTACCCTGTATTATGTTTCAGATCCTGATTTTTGCCGTACCTGAGTACCTGAAATTTATCACTGTTAAACATCATGTTATTTTCTGCTGCCCAATCAAAAACTTTGTTGACATCTGCTTGTAGTTTTTCAATGTCTTCAGCAGATGTAATTTTCATGCTGATTTTTGTGTCATCTGCAAAGGACGACACGAAGCTGTGACGTGTATTTTTGTCTATATCTGATTTGAGAATAAGGAACAGTAGCGGTGCAAGGACTGTACCTTGAGGTACAGAGCTTTTAACATCGCTTGGACTCGATTTTATCTGATTGACTGTTACTCTTTGTGTTCTGTTCGACAGGAAATTGAGTATCCAGCGTCCTACTTTTCCAGTTATTCCCATTGACCTCATTTTGTGAGCTATCACCCCATGGTCACATTTGTCGAACGCCTTTGCAAAGTCTGTGTATACAACATCTGCATTTTGCTTTTCTTCTAGGGCTTCTGTGATTTTGTCATAGTGGTTGAGTAACTGTGACAGACAGGATCTTCCCGCTCTAAATCCATGTTGTCCTGGATTGTGCAATTCATTGTTTTCCATAAAACTAGAAATTTGATTCCTAATCACTATTTCAAACACTTTTGTTATGTGTGATGTTAGTGCAACTGGCCTATAATTTTTTGCCAAGGCTTTACACCCCCCCTTGTGCAACGGAGCTATATCTGCAGATTTAAGTACTGCTGGTATCTCCCCTGTATCCAGGCTCTTTCTCCATATTACGCTGAGTGCTCTCGCTACTGGTACTTTACATTTCTTTATGAATATTGAATTCCATGAGTCAGTTCTATCTTTTGCCAGAGTAGCGTATGCTGCTGTCGATATCCTATTTATATGTGCCTCAGGAGTTAGATTAAGTGTTACGTTCACACCCTGGTCCCTTTCTCGAGTCATCACAGGTAGGCAGTTCCCCTTCAATGTATACTGTCCCTTTGGTCTCCTATCACCTAATCACATTTCCATAACTTCACATTTGGTCGTATTGAACTCCAGTAGCCATTTCTCTGACCATCTCTGCAACCTGTTCAAGTCCTCTTGGAGGATCCTACAATACTCATCTGCCACAACTCTTGTCATCAACTTTGCGTCATCCGCGAACATCGACATGTAGGATTCTACTCCTGTAAAAAAGTCATTAACGTATATTAGAAACAGAATTGGTCCCAGCACCGATCCTAGAGGTACTACACTGGTTACTGTTTGCCAATCCAACTTCTAGCCCCTTACCGTAACTATCTGGCTCCTTCCTGTTAGGTAGTTCCTTACCCATGCTAAGGCCTTTCTGCTTACTCCCACCTGCCTCTCAAGTTTGAATATTCTCTGACGTACAGGAAGTCTGTTGATATATGTGGCGACCAGACCGGCCGCCAGATAAGGGAGAAATTTACATTATAAGTTGTAGGTAAGGGGAAAGTGAAGCCCTGATATAAATGAAAGAGTATCCCCTACTGCAGATATGACGTTTTGTAAGGGACACTAGCCGATCGCAGATTGGCTGACTTAGGTCGCGGGCGACCAATCAGAGCCCGCCGTGACGTCACTGAGTGCTCCGGGTGGCGCCAACGTCAGAGTTGACCTGACTGTGGAGGTGAGAGGATGCGCCTTGGTCAGCTCTCGTGGATTTGAGGCTCAATTTTATATTGAATGAAAGATGTATTAAACCCATTCTTCTGTCCCATACCGATATATATGACCTAAAAGATAATTTAAGTAATGTATATAATCGATCACCTACTGTAAAATATGTAAATGAAGTAACAAGAATTGTTATTTATAATTTGTATAATTTACTTATGAAAAAATTTAAATGTGTAAATTGGTTAGAGACTACTCTTCTCTGTTCTCTCCCCAAACAAAATCATAAAAGATTAAACTGCCTTCCTAAAACAAAATCTGAAAACAATTTGGAATGTTTAGGGGATATTCTTCGAACTATCGATCTTCATATATATAAATATGGGGAAGTCTATAAATATAAGAAACATCGCTGATTTATGTATGTGTGTGTTGTATGGTGTGGAAATCTAAATCATATTTTTTTCTTTTGTCTACAGGATGTTTAAGAAAGAATAGACTTATTGATTGGCTTCCAACATCATCATCATTATCATCATGATGTTGCTGTTAGAAGATTTCATTTGGCAACCACTTTCATATGAAATTCAACTATATTTAGATGATGTTTATAGTACACACATATTTAACCTGTGGACAGTTCTTTGTGGTCTTTTTTGGTATTATTCAGGGCTTAGAGAAGTGAATTTTGTTGCACTTGTTTTTTGCCTAATATGTGAAAGAAACAGAGAAGTTTGCAGGAAGCAAGTTCAATATATGGTTATATATTTCTGCTTAGGAATTGGTATATGTACTATAGATGACACAAATGTCTTATTTTTAGTAGCATGTTGAATGATTACTTATTTTATGTGGAAATTAATCTATGGAGTACATGGTTATTATATGGTTTTAAGAATGGGATTAATGTTACTCCTTTTTTTTATATGAACTGTTATCAGGTTATATTAACTTTATTTTATTTAATTATTCTATTTTACAGTACATATATCATAATAATCAAAGAATTTGCTGAAGGCAACCAAACAGATTTATTTCATGGTGCATTTTTACATTTAATAGTGTTAATGATACACCCAAAGAAAAAGAAATCCTCTCTGCCTAAGTTAGTAAATATTGAAGTTGATTTAGATCACATTCTGTTGCAAGATCTTTCAGTTGCACATATTCTATTCTGGGGATATTACGTAAATAATAAATTTTCACCTCAATTCCACCCTGAACTACCAATAGATGGTTATCCACGTTCATCTTTCTTTTCTGAAGATGAACGATTATCTTGGCAAGGTGAGATTGCTTATTTCCAGCCGAAATCTACTGTCTTAAATTGTGCATCAAAAATAAGATTAGAACATCTTCAAAATATTTGTAATCATGCTAACCATTATTATTGGCAACAGTACATTTTTATTTTTGGAAAGCATATACTTACCAAGAAGGAACTTGATGAAATAATGAGTTTTATAAACCCAAAGGACACTGTGGTGTCTATTTATGCTCGTGGTGGATGGGTTGAGATTTTTTTGCTGGATCGAGGTGTGAGCATTATTCCAACAGAAAACACAGAAAGATTAGAGTATATAACTGCAGTTAAATGGTTACCAAACGGGTATATTAGGCATATAGTTAAAGAAACTTGTATTAATAAAGAATATTCAAATGCCAATATACTTATAATCAATGAACCAATTGGGAATTTTTATATGACTATCGTTAGTATACTTAAAAGTTTCAAAGGACGACTAGTGATAATGTTTGGTTCCAACTTTCCTATGGTTATTAAAAGTGTTTTAAATGAAAAATACATTCATGTACAAAAATCTAGTGTGCCCATTTTTATTAGGTCTACTGTTCATTTTTATATGAGAATAGACAATATCATATGATTATTGGAGTTGTTATTGTGTGGAAATATATAATGAGAATTGATGACATTAATAGTTTTGATTTTTAAAATTATGCACCCACAAAAAATTCCTGGCTTGTACTAATGTGAGGTTAAATTTAATAAGGAATTTATTTATATGGTAAATAAGTTAATAAAGGATGATTCTGACTTTAATTATATACAGTTATAATTACCCACAACATCTCAATGGTAATAATGATTTAAGTAAAGCCTGAGTCAGTCAGTCAGTCAGGCAGAACAAGCACAGCCAGTGACAAGTCAGTCAGGCAGAACAAGCACACCAAATGACAAGTCAGGCAGAACAAGCACACCCAATGACAAGTAAGGCAGAACAAGTACAGCCAGTGACAAATCAAGCAGAACAAGCACACCCAGTGGCAAGTCTGGGCTTAAGTTTTTATAATTGCTGTTATACAAAGCTTAAAAGAACAAGAGGTCATAAATTTTTAACTAACTCAAAATAAGATATAGAAAAACATCATTACTTAAGTACTTATCAACCACACGAGATTTAATGGAACATTATTTTTTTTTTTTTAATTTCACCAGGTCTGAAAATGAATGTCGGAGTTATCAAATCTAAAGCTGATGTATCTTTGGTAAACTGTTCAAACAAATGTTCATCCAGGCTGGTTATGCTTTTAAATACAGTTCTACATTCAAAATAAGTAAAAATGTTGTTTTAAGATCTGGTCAATGTTCCAATACACTTATTAGTTTTCAAAAAACGTCTGAAAATGAATGTCTGGAGTTATCAAATCTAAAGCTGATATATCTTTGGTAAACTGTTCCAACAAATGTTCATCCAGGCTGGTTATGCTTTTAAATACAGTTCAACATTCAAAACAAGTAAAAAAGTTGTTTAAAGATTTGGGACTGATTTGCTGTTTGTTTCCACATATATCATATTTTTTTCCACTGTTTGTTTTCAAAGGCTGAATCATGTGGATTGATTTCAAATGTAGGGTCAAGTTATATTCATCCCTAAATCTATTCCCACACAATTGACATTTTAACCGTTTTACTCTGTGTGTTCCCATATGTCTAGTCAAGTCGCATTTTTAAATGAATTTTTTTCTACATACTTCACATGAAAACCATTTTTCTCTAATGTGTTTTTTTTTTTTTTTACATTCACTGCACTTTGGATTTTTACCGGTATGAATTGTAAAAATGATAGTCTTCTTTGTATGAGTTGTGAAATGGATGGTTAGGCTTCTTATTGTACTATATTTTTTTCCACATATCTCACATAAATTGTTTTTTGTTGTATGTTTTTTTTGGGGGGGGGGGGATCAAGTGACATCTCTAAGAGAATTATCTCACTTCCACCTGAAAAGAAAACAAAAATAATTAATTTATATAATTATTCTGATTTATAATATATACATTGACTTAACTTGGTTATAATAGACTTAAGTAAATTATACAACATACGTTTGGGGTTATGGTTGAAGAAACATTAAATGTTGAATGTGCTTTAGATTGTGTGATTGTTGTTTTACTACTCAGAATAAAGTGTCCATGAAGTATGGCGAACCTGTAATGGTTTACAGAGCCTGGCAATCTCTTTTATATACCAATCCAGTCAGACTGATACAGACTTGAGAGGCTATAGTTACTTATATTTTAAAAGATTATTTTTGCTCATGCTCATGAAGTAATTAAAAACGTTTCCTCAGTCCTATGTTATATATTTATATATTTACAATGAAGGGAAGAGAAGGGGATGGCTCACTGGGATGTGTTTTGTCAAAGAAAAACCCAGCACAATAACACTGCCTGAGTAGTAGGTGACTGCCCTCAACAAGAAGAGCAAGGGTTTATTTAGACCTACTCTCTCTCTCCAAGTGTTAGTTTAAAATATTATTTGTTTCTTCACAATCAATCAATCATTGTGGGAGTTTGATTCTTTATTTATGTTTTCTTTTCAGACCTGAACCTAAACGTGTACTTGTCAAATAGAGGATAATGGAGGAGAGAAAAGAAAAAATGAAAAAGGAAGTTCAATTTAATTCACATAAAACGAAACGATATTTATATGTATGGGCATATGCCTATCAGAAAGCTAGAATAGATGGTAAAATGTGGAACACAGCTGCTGCAGATCGGGATCGTTTCAAGATGCGATGTGTGAGCACTTCAAAAATACTAAATGATGCAAGAATATTTGACAAGGATCATAGAGAAAAGGTTTATTTAGAGCGAATAAAAGAGATATAGAAATGAAATATCCTTTATTCAATTCCTATCTATATACTAAATCAGCCATATTTAATCAATGATATAAAATTTAGTAGTATAGAGGGGGGGCCCAAAATGGTTGTATCATTTAAACTATTTAAAAGTTTGTTAAGCAAGCAAAGTTGTAGGATCAATTCTATAGTATGACTGCCGAGTTCCTTGTCCGACATATCTCCCAAAACAGGCAACCACCTAACACTAGGACAATTTGTCTTAACATTATATTATATTGATCACTATGTCTTCGTTATCCATCTGACCATTATTATAACACCAATATATCAACATAAGAATTATTAACAAAGCCAAAACTTGTAGTTTGTGAATTTTACACATCTCATTTTCATTGATTGATTTACTCCACACATCTTGTTTGTTAGATGAAGATTGACTGAATACAGTTCCAACAACCAACACCCACAATACCACCAACATCACCATCATTTTATAATTATCTGAAAATTACAAAAAAATAGGTATAATACAATGGCAAATAACAAGATTATGATTTTTTAATATAAATAATGTAAATGTCATACAATACCTTCAAGAGGTATGATTTTAAGGATTAGCTAAAGAAGCGCGTTGGAGTAACTCTTAACCGAGCTCAGACCGGCATATCTCCTCTCCGTCCCTTATTAGAATGCACAAGACAGTGTGGGTATCTCTCTTACATCCTGTCATCATATACATCACAATAGACTTGCCCAGCTGATAAATGGACCGACTCAACCGGATTTCCTTGAAAAATCTATATATGATTTGATTTACATACCTTATTTTATATATAATTATCTTTTTAGTAATAATATTTAAACAAGTTAGTATATCATGCTTTACAGTATTAAATCCTACATATAACAAAATAATCCCAATATTATTAAACATTTTGTTTTTAAATCTCTATTAATTTGTTCAATGTCTATATAATGAGTAGGACCTTGAATTTCTATACCTAATTGTAAATCTGAGAAATATATATCAATTTCAAATAGTTGGTTATTTTTTAATAGTCCTCTTTTGTTTATATCTACTTTGATATTATTATTTTTTTTTTTGTTAAATGATAAAATATAGATTTATATACACGATATTCTAATTTACTCTTAAATTTTCCAAAAGGAATATTTCTATATTTTTTATTCATAGTTTTTTATATCCCATTTACAATAGATTTTTCTTTATAAGAAACAATCACTTAAAAAAAAAATCCTAAAAAAAAAAAAATGTGTTACATTTTCAGGAAGAAAACGACACAGGTGGGAAGTTTGAATTTATATAATTGAAACCAAAAATCCTTGCATAATTTTCAAATAAATAACAACAGCGATGATTTACAAGAAGAAGATGATGATGGGGGTTCTGGCAGGAGCTGTCACTGGTGGTATCTATGATTTTCCCAAATTTCATCTTAACAATGTAAGATAGATACTTTTTCTATGGCACTTGCACTTGGCTTTCTTTCCATATGTGTTGTTCTACCCCTGTCACCCCATCCTATCTGTGATTAATTTCGTGAAACCATTATAAATATACAGATAAAGAATATCTTTCTCTCATTCTATCACAGATTACAATGGATAAGCTGGTGCTTGCAGCGATGGCCTTAGTGGTGTTGTTCTTGGAGGCGCAAGTTCTGGCGGCGGTGATGATGGCGCTCTTGGATGCACTGGTCCTGGCGGTGATGGTGGTGCTCTTGGTGGTTCTGGTCCTGGCTGTGGTGGTGGTGGTGCTTTTTGAGGTTCTGGTCCTAGTAGTGGAAGTATTGCTCTTGAAGGACCTGGTCCTGGTGGTGGTGGTCAAATTACTTGAGGAAATATTAGGACAACCCCGGGGCCCAGCAACCCCTCGGTCCAGTCCGCAACCAGTCACCCTTTTTTTTCTTACAAACCCGTCATGAAAATGTTCACCTGACTCGTCATGATTTTCCTCTTACCAATCACACATATATATCATATTGTCGAATATGGTAAAAAAACGACTAAGCTAGCTAACTAGCTAGTTAGGAATATAATTTCTAAACTGTATTAATATGGAGTATAATAATAAAAATTATTTATAGTTATGGATTTCATTAAATCACAATGAATCCTCCCTGGACAACAAACAATCCACCATCCTTCTTCTTCCAGCACAAGCGTGCTGCCGATGCTCAATGTAAATATTCTTCCTCATCTTCTAAGTTATCATCATTGAGCGAGGGCTCGAGAAGGTGCCAAGGCACTGAACCTCGAAAAACACGAAGAGGAAGCCGGCACAATAGCCCCGGGGGTGGACCCTGTGATCGCGAGAGAGGCGGAATGAGCGTCTTTGGCCGAGGGCAAAGCAAAGCACAGCACGGGAGCAGCAGCAGCACCTCCTCCGTCATGACTGACATGACGGCAGGTGGTTTCAGATGAAAGAGTTATTAGCTAATCAAAACTAAAATAATAATAAACATTATAAATGTATCAATACATTCAGTGGCATCAATTGACCATGAGCTTCTATAAAAAGCATTCACATCCGGTACCACTCAGTATGAAGAAGTGTCGCCACTGCCATCCTTCCTGACCCTGACTCAAAACTTAATTTAACCCCCCAAAAATATAAAAATTGGTGTTCTATGATAATGTATAAACACTATAAACCTCATTGAGATGGTAACTAAAATAGAAAGTTAGTTGGTATAGTTTAACAACCTGTTGTAACATATCTGTATTTATACAACCCCTTCTCGCAAATTTAATAAGTCAATATTGACTTATTAAATATGTGCATAGGTGACATACTAAACATAATAGTTTCCCTTGAAAAGCTTCATAGAAAACACCAACCTTACCTAACCTACTTAATATGTTAAGATAAGCATCTTATTGCTTCGTAATTACAATTATTACCTAACCTATACCTATAATAGGTTATTCCTCATCATTGATATTTGCACATTGAGCACATATTAAATCAAAACTATTAAAACGTGTAAATCTTACCGCTACCATATCACACCAATTGATTTTTTGTTTTAGAGCAAAATATTCATCCTTTAGAGATTTAGAACAATGAAGACAGTAGTGGCGTTCACTTATATTAATTTCATTAAATGTCGCCAATTGTTGTCCAAGAAGTGTATTAATATCTTTTTCAAATGAATTATTCAGTTCAATTTCCAATACATCAAATTTTTAATTGTTAGTGATTGTTGCAATCATATGATGTTCACAAATTACATCTTTTCCTTTAAATAATCGAACTAATGAAAATGTTGGCATAGTTTGAAATGTTATTAACATATCTGTATAAATGATATAATAATTAAAACTTGGATGATATTCACATTAAAGGTGCATTTTGTTTTTAACCAAAATATAAAATCTGGTGTTCTATGATAAGATAATGCATAGGCACTATAAATCTCACTGTAAGTTAACGGAGGTGGTAACCAACAATTGCATTCACCATCATATTCATGTCGCTCATATAAATTATATATAGAGAGAACATCATCTAGAAGTCTTTCAAAACTCCCATCTATTGTAATAACACAATTTTTTTCCATAGAAGAATTACAATAATGGTCATAGCAGTACATATATATATACTTGAAATAGATGAACAAATAACTAAAACATTGTCTTCACAACTCCTTTCTTGCACCTGACACATTTCAGTACTTACAGGAATTATAAAGTTACGTAGTCCCAAAATACAATACATAATCCAACATAAATCCTGATTCCTCTTACTTACCATTAGTAGATATACATTAATATTTAAATTGTAACAGGGTTTATTCTGTTCATAGGATAACATGTTTCTAAATTTGATTACTGAAATTTCTTTCACTTTTTTTCTCCAGTCTTCCTCCCTATTAATGTCAGAAGAATCTGGCATAAGCACCAATACATCAAAAGAAAAAGAAAAAGAATTAAACGTAGAAAATGAACAAATAGCATTTTGCGATAACTGTTGTACAAGTGGTGATTGTGGCTGCGATTCGATAATTAAAAATTTCAAAGATGAATGCCGCTTTACTATCTTCAAAACTAAACTGAATATATCCACTCTAGGAACATAATCGACACATGTAATTTCACCTTTACTTGGAACATGATTGATTAGAAGGGCCTGTTCACAATAATATGTTTGTTCTGACGATTGAAGAATTATATTTTCGGTCAGATAGAGTGCAGAATGTACCTTATAATGATTAATATTAGATTGCTGTAAGTTTTGAATAGAAAAAAGAAAAATAACTGTATATCCATAAAAAATATCCAGAACAGTTGACATGGGATACATTCGAAGACAAATATTTAACAATTGTAAAATTTCATCTGTATCCCGAGAGAACATTGTCATAGCTGTCACTAAAGACCACACTTTGTTTTTGTTTATCATACCTTTTAAAGGATGATTAACACTCGTCATTGTTTTTAATGTTGATGTAAACACAGGATGATCATTCAATAACTCAAATAGTTCAGACTCTTTTTTTTCTTAACCCATTTTCGACCAGTTATTCATTTTAGTCTCGATCATCTTTAGAAGGCCTCTCATACAGTGTCTTCCATCGGTTATGTTGTATTTGATGTAACATAATTGTTCCACAATATAGGATGCATTGTAAAGAGACAAATTACCGTCTTCATTGCTGTGTAGAAGTGGACTAGGGAAAAGAGTATACGAATCCCATATTAATCAATGATGAAGAGTGCGGAATGGCATGTATGACGAGTCAAGAATAACATGGCTCCAAATTTTACAAACTCTGGAACAAATAATTAAAAGATGACGATATGGAACCAGTGCAAATATGTTTTCTAATAACACCTGTGGTAGGGACGACATTTTTTGGATTAGAGTTTGCATCAACACCTGTTGTATTACAGTGTTCAGTAAGCAAAACAGTAAGTAATTTAAGTAGGGTAGTAGTAGTAGTAGTCTTTTTTTTTTTAATCAGGGACTCAAATCTCTTTTTTTTTCAACTATCCATCAGGGTGTTTGTGACTGTTGTCACATCTGCACACGTTGAAAGTTGAATATACTATCCAATATCATTGCATACTAACCAGAAAACTAATCAATATCGACATAGTATAGAGTATATAGTATAGTGCTGGATACTGGAAAACAATCCAACATTGAATTACTCATTCAATATTGAATGGTATTCCAATATTTAATATAATGTCCAATATCACTTGATACTGGAAAACTACTCAACAGGATAAAAACAATAACATATTTGACTTTGGTTGAATAATTACTTTATTTTTTAAAAATATTTGAATTAAAATTCATATAATTAAAAAAAGAGAAAATTAAGAATGAGTAATCTACTCTCAACAATTATTATGTTAATAATATTAATTATTTTCCTAACAGTTATAGTAGTCATTAATTCATGGAAAAAATTTAAAAATACTAAAAAATTATTTAAAAAGGAAAACAATTACAATTCCATCAGCCATGACACAACACCAGAGTCCATTGAGCTATCTCAACAATCCTCCCTCGGTCCAACAGAAGCTTCTAAAGTACCTCAAGAATCATTAGCGTCCATTGAACTATCTCAACAATCCTCCCTCGGTCCAACAGAAGCTTCTAAAGTACCTCAAGAATCATTAACATCAGTCAGCAGAACATTAACAACTGAGGCCTCCGAACTGCCTCAAGAACCTCAAGAAACATCACAAACTGAGGCCCCCTATCTGCCTCAAGAAACATCACAAACTGAGGCCTCTGAACCACCCCAAGAAACATTACAAATTGAAACCTCTGAACCACCCCAAGAAACATTAACAACTGAGGCCTCCGAACTGCCTCAAGAACCTCAAGAAACATCACAAACTGAGGCCCCCTATCTGCCTCAAGAAACATCACAAACTGAGGCCTCTGAACCACCCCAAGAAACATTACAAATTGAAACCTCTGAACCACCCCAAGAAACATTAACAACTGAGGCCTCCGAACTGCCTCAAGAACCTCAAGAAACATCACAAACTGAGGCCCCCGATCTGCCTCAAGAAACATTACAAACTGAGACCTCTGAAGAAACATTATCAACCGAGGCCTCTGAACTACCTCAAACAAGTGAAAATGAGTCCTCTGGCGTTCCTCACGTCATCAGTCAAATGGAATCCGTCGAACAACCTCATGAATTACTTCAAGAATTATTACAATCCTCCATCTGTCAAGCAGATTTCTCTAAACTACCACAGGAAACAAAAGAATATGCCCAAGAAACAAAAGAATTCGTTTGGCAAACAGATTCGTCTGAACTTCGAAAATCCAAAATGAAATCCAAACTTATGGAATCATTATTCTCGCCATTTATCGAAGACATAAAAACTTATAAAGGTCTCTTTATTGTTCCCAAACCACCAATTTCGTATAATCCTAAAAATATTGCTGAAACTGACAAGACACTAATTCAACCCTTTAATAAATTCCTTAGTTATTATGATAAAATCCACCAATACTTTACCAATGGTTATCCTGCATATTACGTACATAAACTATATACAAATTCTAATATTGATAGGGGATATTATACAAAAAATCCAATAATATTAATATTTCCATGGAATTTCCATAATTTCATACCTGATAATTATACAGATCTAAATGAAATAAAAGACGTCAAATTAAAGAACAATTTAGATGCATCACGTATAAAATTTCGAAAGGAAAGAAAACAATTTTACATGAACAAATTGTTGATATCATGTACCCATGCTGCAAGTCAAGATATATTTAATTGTGGATTTTATTCGGACAGTTTCCCAATGAAAGAAAATTCACTACCCCCATTCGTGGTTATGAAACTTGAACTCGAAGATGGTCATTATGAGGTGGAATGTAAAATGTTAGCTAAGAATATTAATTCCTCAGACACATTTGCTAGCATTAAATTTAACATTTATGTGGAAGTCGAGAAAGAAGAACAAACAAAAGAATCACATGGAGGAGGAGAATTACAAGATGCAGGAGAAGGAGTAGGAAAGGTAAAAACTTTACAAACAGTAGAAGGAGGAGGAGGAGGAGGAGGAGGAGAACAACAAACAGTTGGAAGAGAAGGAGGAGAATCACAAACAGTAGAAGGAGGAGGACAAACAGTAAAAGGAGGAGGAGGAGGAGGAGGAGAACCACAAACAGTTGGAGGAGAAGGAGGAGGAGGAGGAGAACCACAAACAGTTGGAGGAGGAGGAGGAGAACCACAAACAGTTGGAGGAGAAGGAGGAGGAGGAGAACCACAAACAGTTGGAGGAGAAGGAGGAGAATCACAAACAGTAGAAGGAGGAGAATCACAAACAGTAGAAGAAGGAGGAGGAGGAGGAGGCGGAGGAGGAGGAGAAGGAGGAGGAGAAGGAGGAGAATCACAAACAGTAGAAGGAGAAGGAGGAGGTGAAGGAGGAGGAGAAGAAGGAGGAGGAGGTGAAGGAGGAGGAAAAGGAGGAGGAGGAGGAGGAGGAGGAGGAGGAGGACGACGACCACAGAGAACTCCCCACCAAAAAGATAAAAACTGGATTCAGTTTAAGGGAAGAAAACGTATTTATCTTGACCCAGATGCTGATGTCACCTTATAAGAATAAAAACCAAATTCTATCTATTTATAGGGTCATTTTAATTTTATTTACTCGGAGATATAAATGGCTCGGGGATTTTATATACTCTGGTATATAAAACGTCAAAAAAGTATATAAAATTATCAATTGAATATAAAATTAAAGGTTCCCACTGAACAATACTTGTCTATATCAGCAAACTGGCCATAGTCATCCTTAAGAATTATTTGACTAAAATTCAGGGATGGTCAACTTCTTGGGCTGCTCCCAAGAGAACTGTTGCCATCCAAAATGTCCATAACACGAGGTATCACTGTAAATTGGTCTCTTTAAGCCCAGCTCCTTGACAATATGTCCTAGTCGTAGATCAAAGTTGTGGTTAACAATCTTCAGAAGCTGTTTTGATGTGTACTGTGAGGTGCTATAGTGGAAGATGCTGATGCTTATGGGGTGCACAACACTAATGGCGTAAGATACCTGAACCAAACAGCGTCTACATAATTTGTTTTTCACTAGTGACTTGGCAACCCATCGGGCGGCAAAGGCCGCTGAGCGGTCAATCTTTGTGTAATCTTTGCCAGAGAACGCTCCCCCGCCGTGAGCGCCCCACCCACCGTAAGTGTCGACGATGATTTTCCTACCAGTTAGCCCAGCGTTACCTTGAGGTCCACCCATGATGAATTCTCCGCAAGGGTTGATGTGGTATTTCGTTTGAGCATCTATATATTTTTCAGGAATAATGACCTTGATGACCTTCTCTATAACCTCGTCACGCAAAGCTTCGACAGTAATTTGTTCCGAGTGCTGTACAGAAGCTACAACAGTGTTCACTCTTTTGGGAATAACAGCTCCTTGATCGAAGGCATACTGGCATGTGACCTGAGTCTTACAGTCAGGTCGCGCCCACCAGAACGTCCCATCTCTTCGCAGCTCTGCAATCTTCTGATTGAGAAGGTGTGCCAGCATAATAGTTAAGGGCATGCACTCATCGGTCTCATCAGTGGCATAACCAAACATCAGTCCCTGGGAGGTCCCCTGAACCAATGTTGTCATCACTGCGCCCAATGTGTACACCATTAGCAATCTCCGCACACTTATGCTCCAGGGCCAGAAGAATATTACAGGTCTTGTAGTCAAAGCCCTTTCGTGAATCATCAAAACCAATTTTCTTAACAATATCATGCACAATTTGCTGATAATCAACTTGGGCCTTGGACGTAATCTCCCCACAGATCATGATCATACCAGTTTTGGTACACGTTTCACAAGCAACTTTGGCGTCAGGGTCCTGGCTAAGATGGGCATCAAGCACTGCGTCGCTGATCTGATCGCAAATTTTGTCGGGGTGGCCTTTGCCTACGCTCTCACTGGTGAAGAGGAACGTCTCATGATCTCCATCCATGCTCTCAGCGCACTATCCTGGGGAACGAAAATGTTACTTCTAAGTACTCTTGAATTTGGGACCAGGTTTCCTTGGCTAGATTTTAACTAAATAAAAATCCGTTATGTAAAGGAATATTATTAAAAACATTGACCTAGTTGTGTGAAGAGAGAGAGAGAGAACGCTAACCTGGTCACGTGGAGAGAGAGCAACTGAGCAACTGTAAAGCAAGTGTACAGCTGCTCTGTCTTATAACAAAACTGTGGGTAAAAAAAGAATATGGATCATTTATTTTATTTTTAAATGATTATAAACCATTATTACTCATTCTAATTGGAAGAGTGAATGTATAATTTTGTAACCTGTAATCCTTAACTCTTAATGAACATAATTCCATCTGGTGAAAGGGATAATAATATTGTGTCAATAATTATAGAAGTATTTATTATAGTTATATAATTGTCATATATAAAAATGTAATACATGGAACAATATGATTTGAAATTCAATTCATATATTTCCAACCGGTCTCCAAGGTAAACAGCCTCTGTCAAATGGTAGATAAGATTCATTATAAATCATCCTTATTATATGTTGTTAACAAAAATCTGCTGTACGCGTGGACATTTGTATTCAAGACGTTTTTTCTCTATTATTGATTCTCTCCCACAACCACCACATTCTCTTTTTTTTGGTTCATAATGATTGAGATGACGATGATGTTCCCTAATAATACTTCTAATTTCTAGAAGAGTCTTGGGTATTAAGTATTCAATATGGTCTCCCTCAGCGCCTTCAACTGCCAACACATCTGCGCGTTCATTTCCATAGATTCCAACATGGGAGGGAATCCACAGGAACTTGACAACTCTTCCCTGGTTGGTTAGTACCTTCACAACTCTCTTAATTTCAGAGACTATTGAAAGATTCTCGCCCATATCTTTATTTAGGCTTTGCAGTGCTGCTCTCGAATCGGTGCAAATCACTGCACCAGTAGTATTCTGTTCAATAATGTACCTTAACGCCATAGCAATGGCAGTTAACTCTGCTTGTGTTGAAGAGGTAAAGTTCTCAATGCGCGCTTTTTCCTCATTTTTTGGTGGAAAAAATACATCATCCTTCTTAATTACCGTGTATGCTGCACCCGCCCGGTCATTAATAGGATTAGATGACCCATCAGTGAAGATTTGATCTAGTTCATCTCCAGCTTCATTATAAATTTCCTTAAGCTACTTGTGGCTCATTTCTTGGGGTACCATGTTGGTTTTTTCTTTACCATATCATTGATGATAATCCTGCACGAGTCATTCAGGGGATCCACCCAGGGAGGTAATCTTTCTACAGGCATGAGCTCACGAGCTTGTTGAAGCAGGTGTCAAAGGAGATTTGACAAAGATCTTCAAGGTAGCAGACTGCTCTGTGATGCCATTTTTTGCTTCTCTTGTTTCCCCCTGAAAATAGCACAGAGCTCAATTTTTTTTTAGCCATGTCATTATAATGGGGATCTCTGGCAATCTTAATTACAAGCTTAGCATTCAGTTCCACAATTCTTTCTTTAATACTGAGAAGGGATAATAACTCTTTTTGTAGATTGGACATTTCAGCAGTTTTTTTCTTTGGAACTCCAAGAATGATTGAAATGGCTTCATCCTGTATGCTTTCTAGCCTATTCATATCGCTTTGTGAATAAGTACATAAAACAGGTGCTGCATTGTCAATGACGGAGCGTACATAGTCTGTGTACATCATTTTAAGTACAGCAATAGAGGCTCCATGGCCATCATTCCAGGTCATAGCTTTCAGTTTCAGTTCTCTGAGTCGACTTTTGCATGTTCCTATGAGTTGATTGAGCTCCTCTTTCTTTCCCTTGTTTGAGCCGACAGTGATGCCAAGGTACCGATAGTGGTCAACCCATTCAAGTGTTACACCATTAATTTGAAGTTCATCATTTTCTCTCCGCTTGTGATGGGAGTATGCTTTTGTCTTGTTTGTGGAGAGAGTGAAACCGAGCTCAATACATTTCCTTCCAAGGAGTTCAATGGCCTGTTTTATTTTATCAAAGGTGGGAGCTTGTATTAGGACATCATCTGCATATCCCACTAGTTGTGTTCCTTCAGGAAAATCAATATTGGCAATTGCATTCATAAGTACATTGAATAGTGTAGGGCTTAAGACTCCTCCTTGGGGGGTTCCGAGTTCCATATTCATTGTTCTTGAGATTGCTCCATTGAAGTAGACCTTAGCTTTCCTCCCTGTGAGGTAGTCTTCAATCCATTTCATGAGTCTCCCCTTGACACCCATGCATGCAAGCTCGTCCAGGATCGCAATTCCCTGGGCTTTGTCGAAGGCTCCTTTTATGTCAACAAATACAAAGTACCTAGCCGTGTCATTAACCAGGTAATTAATTATACAATTGTCTGTGCTCCGTCCTTTGACATATCCATTGACTCCTTCCCCAAACCTACCTATTTTGTGCAACAGTCGTTTTAGGATGCTCTTTTCCAGCATCTTGCAAGTACATGACACGAGACTGATAGGTCTGTAATTGCCAGGGTCATTGGGTTTTGGTATGGGAACAATTTTGGCGTGTTTCCATTGTGTGGGCAGAACTCCATTTAGGAATGATTTGTTAAACAATAGGAGTAGTGGATTCCCAGACACTTCACACAGTGCATTAAGTATGTCGTAGGTAATGCCATCCTCACCAGGTGCTGTAATTTTACCTCTCTTAACAGCCGCCCTTACTTCCTGGGCTGTGATAGGTTCTCCATATTCGTCCTCACTAGACTGTGCTCTCGCTATTCTGATTCTTCTGTCATTGTGTAGCAGGAGCTGTTCCATGACGATTTCCGTTGAAAGGGAGGAGGAGGATGCTGCCTTACTCCACATGTGAATTAATTCTTCAGCTTTACTTTGTTGATCTTTGCCTCCAGGCATTTTCTTCCGAGGGGGTCTTCGCCGAGTCGTACGGCGCTGAATTCTGAGACAACTTCCAATTTGGTGATTAAGGTCATCAACAAATGTATCAATATCTTCTGGGATTTGGTATTCCCTGAACCAGTCATTCATCCTGTCTATGAAGATTGGCTTCATATCTCGTCTGAGTGATAACCACCTTCTTCTTTTATTTGACTCATTCTTTCTCAAATTGTTCATGTCCACAGTGGTAATCAGTGTGCCCGGTGGTCACAACATAAACTTTTGCCCAAGGTATATAATATGCTACTGACATCTGTGTCAAGGGAATTGAGCAGAACATCCTCTTTTATATCCCTCTATAAATATAATATATATAAAAAAATATTTTTTTTAATTTGCTTTTCTTTTATTAATCCAATTATCCTTCGAACATTGTAATTTGTTAATTATATATTGTTTTGAATGGGAAAGATGCTTACATACATACATTAGTTTAGTAAAGTTACTGCAAAAAATTCAATATAATAGTAGTAATTAGGTTACATTTGTATACTACAGGACTTTAGGACTTTCAATCTGAGCCTTGTTAATATTTGATGCAGTTGTGTGGGCCTAGCTAGTTTGTTTCGCCTTAGCTGGCAGAATACCACCCCCCTGCAACAGCATTTGTAGGCTTCATGGGGCATAGATAAGACCAAGGAGTATGCTTACCTCGACAATTACAACAAAATGGAAATTTTTGTTTCTTTGTACACTCTTTAGAGTCATGTTTATTACCATAGTACTTACACCTGGGGTCGTACTGACATTTCCAAACCAAATGCCCCCAATAATAACACTTCAGGCATAATTTTGGCTTCTCTTTGTATTTTGAAACTTTTCTATAGCCTAGTCCTTGTACAAAAAATTTTTTTAGGAGCCTCACCTTTTATTAAAGCTATAACCTGACTTTGTTTTTTATAATGAACAATGTTTCTCTTTACCCAGACAACACTATCATTGTAAAGGAGATGATCGGGATCCAAGTAAGTTGGATATTTGAAAAGTATGACCTTTGTGAAAATACCTTCTTCTGGAACAACCATCACAATATTCTGAAAGCCATCTGTAGTTAAATGTTTAACAGCCTCTTCTGTTCCAACTGTGATGTATGGCTGATGAAGACCCTGACCCTCCTTGAATAATGGTTTAAAATCAAAATACTCCATAGCTAAATTTACAGTCCACACCATCTTTTCATTGAAGTTCAGTAGGCATGTTTTAGGAAATAACAACCGCCTCCTTAGGCAGACCGCCTCAGTCATTTCGTCAACACACAAGTTACTCACTCTTATCACTGTAATCGTTGAGAATCACTAATTCACACTGTATATTTAGCTAGTTGTTTGACTACTACTACTACTACTACTAATTTCTGTTGATTAAAAAAAAAAACGATATGCGGCACAGGGGCATTTGGTATGCTCAATGTCCTAAACTTCCACTAACAAATCAGGAATAAATATTCGTTCACAAATTAGTTGTGAAATTCGATCTCTCTTTTTCACATTAAAATCTACTTTAGAATGATTGAAGAGAACCACAAACACATTTCACTATCAATGACACCACCCCTAACATCAATGTGATTAAAAAAAAAAAAAGCAAGACCAGATCGTGGAGCATAACAACCTTCTGGTACTTTTACTTGAATATCTATCTTGATTACACCTTTTCCTTGTGCTGGCACAGTAACATCGTAGGCAGCACTGAAGCAAAAGGTAGATTGTTAATTAAAATATATTTAAATATATATGGCAATTAAAATATATTTAAATATAGATAAGTCATAAATTAAAAAAAAAAAAAAGTAAATTCCATCTATACCTGTACAAGTCATATCCAGCAGCTAGTGTAGATCCAAAATGAACCTTAACAAGTTTACGTATTGTTCTTCTGACATGAGATAAGCCAAGAAAATGTGGTGGTAATAGAAAAGAAGTTCGGGTAGGAGAGACATATATCTGTGTTTACTCTCACTCCGACAGAATTAATAATCTCATTAATATTTCTACTCCTTTTATATGTTCCTTGACGTGCCAGTTACCATCAAGTTTCATGGAATATTATATGATCTCGTTTGCGTGCCTCAAGAAACTTTACGACTCTTACTTGGTTGGTTAGTATCCTCACAGCTTTCTGTGCAAGATTCTCGGCGTGTCTCCATTATGATAAGGAAATACGAACACTGACAAACCGTTTGTGACGTGTGGACGTAAATGCTAGTCAATTCACAAGCCTCACCCTGCCCGCCATGCAAGGCCCCCAATAGGCCAAGTTTTTGTGATGATTAAAATTTTATTAGAAGAGCTGTTTTTTTTTTTTTAAGTTTGTAAAGCACGTTTCAAGGATATTTTCATCAATATATATCAAAGGTTAGAAGAGCTTTAATTAAAAATTAGGTAACTGTTACTTTAAGCACTGTAATCTGAATGAAGTTCATCTTGTGGGTGAGCTGACAGATAATTTATCATAATGTCTTAAGGAGGTTTTACCAAAGTTTTTTTAAGACCTCTATCCTTAACAACTTTCCAAGTGGTTTTTTTAAAGCTGGTCTCCTTATTTCTTTTCGCTTGATACTCTTTCAACTGCTGTACTTCGTCCCGTAGGTAATTTAATTCTGTCCTCAGAGCTTCAACTAAAACGAATAGTTCAATCATTAAAACATCCATAATGTATAATAAATAGTTTTAAAATGGAGGAGCTTTGGCTAGCACACTTTCACAGTCTAGGATGAAAATAAATGTCCCTCGAAAAAAGGTTTCATTTTATTCTTTTGTAACAAAAAAACTTATTATTTTCTCGAAACTTCACTACACCGAGTAGTAGTAACCCCTTTTATAAAACAAATGTTCCTTCAGATACCAAGGCACCTTGTGTGTACGTCACATTGAATCAGTACTGGAAAAGAGTAGTAAAAGATGTTACTTTTTAATATAATATCATAATGATCTTTTAAGAGGAAATGACGTCATAATATTCTGACAGTATATATATTAGTGAATGTAACTCTTAGGCTGTTCATTTGTGCTAATACACATGGAGAACAAAGAAGCTGGGGCCAAGATAAGCCCTCGCTACCTCCAGTTTAACAGTGAAATAGGGAAAAGTATTAAACTTTAAAACGTTGGAATTTTGCAGGCTCGTAACGTTAGAACATTTCGTCTATTGGTGGAAAAGAGAATTGCTTGTGGAGCCATACCTTCTGAAGGACGATCATGAGGATGCTCTGACTTATAATCTGGGATACCTCCTGAAGGACAATCAGTTGATGATGCTCTGACTGTCATACTGAAACGTATGGATACCAATGATAACGCATGATAACATTCATTAAGTTATCTTCTCAGCTCATTACCACCAACTTTTCCACCAGAAAAATTGATAGAATTGAAATATCTATTCCCATAAATGTAAAGGTTGAAGCTTATCATCTTCTTTCCTCACATATTGTAAGTATTAGTTATTATTCTCTTTCATTATTATATGTCGTACCTAGTAGTCTTTATGGGTTAGATTAGGTTAGGTAGCCAAAAAATTTAATAATTTCTATGAAAATACATTGAAATTTTTTTTACAGGCTGAAGGAAGGATGGATGTTATTCTACATTTACCTTCTACTCTCCCTGACGTTTTTACCCAATTATCATATAATATACTGATGATTGATACTTTAACTTCAATGAGTGTTTATTGGTCAGCATTAATGAACCAATGGAATAAGTATATGGCTCGTATTTTAGAGAAGTGTGGAAATGAAACTGTTAGGTATACCTTTAGTGATGTTATTGAGAAAAAGGGATGTAGCCCACAGATTCAAAAAAGTGATTTTAGAAATAGTTCTACTGATTTAATCGGACCATTAAAGAAAATTCAAGAAGAAATTGAAAGTTGTCAATCAAAAGATATTAAAGTGTTTTTTATCACTGATGGCTTCCATAGTGTATCAAGAGATAAGCCTGAAACTCAACTTGAAAAAATGAAATGTCCTGTTGGAAAAAGTGTGAATTTTTTGTGTTAGGAATTGGAAAAGAATATCCAGTTAAACAGAGTTTATTTTTACAAGCACAACTTAATACTGTAAATACAATACCAAATTTATTTCAAGTACTTGAAATGGATGATATGGAAGATGTAATGAAGAATATAAGTAGTCATTGCAGTTCTGTAAAAATACGTTTATCTGTAGAAGGCTCTTTATTGCCTGGTGGAACATTAGAAAGTGAATTTTATCTTGATGAGTATGTTTATCTTAAACAATATAATGGTGAAAAAATATATATGTTTACAAATAGCAAAACTGAATATATCCTTCATTTACAATTTCAAGATTTAAATGTAAAAATAATGGATCAACTGATTACACAATGGAATCGGAGAATAATTCAAATTTATAACAAAGACAAACAGAAGTATTATTTTTTGAGAGAGATTATTAACCTAGAAAAGAAATTTTGTGATGAACTATTTCTAAGGATTATGAAATTAAAAGATGTAAGAGGTAATTTTACTAGGCGTTTTAAGGGAGTTTACACCAATATTGAAACTAATCTCAGGGAAAAAATCAATGGAATAAAGAAATTTATTGAGGAAGGACAATATCTTAAAGAAATGGAATTTGCTGGTGTAGTTTTGAACTCAATAACAGTATCAAGTCACTACTATTCAAAGAAGGCTTATCAACTAAAAGGATACACTGACAATGACTTTAAAAAGGATATAGATGATTTTGTGAAAATATTTCAAAAAAGTAAAACTCCATATTCTTGCATTACAAGTTTTACCTGAAAATTGTTGTAGGATTTCTCTCACTTCAACAGTCAGTGATTTACAAGAACCAAAATGTCTAACACTGTTTATTTCAGTCAATAAATTCCAGTTATCGACTGTTTGGAACATAACAGGCATTCCTGTATTTTTTCGTAACTTAAACTGTACAGTCTTAAATATTTGGTCATATAATATTATTCAAATTGTTGAAGCCCCCTTTGATTTAATTGGAGTGACAGCCCTTGTTGATTTTGTTAATATATATGGGGAAGTTGGTCATAAATACAATGAAATTGAAATTATTAATGGTAAACAAGAAACTCGCTTTAATGCTATTATACCAATTTTCACACCTGAGGAGGCTCATGGTATGGGATCACTGATGGAAACTAACCTTTTTGCTAAAATGATGACTTTTGCAGTTTTGAAGAATCCGATTATTAAGGATCACAATGCTCATCTAGGATCATTAGCTGCTTTGTTGATAAAACTCTTTGAGAAGTATCCAATTAAAAGCCGACCCAAGTATGTTTGTAGAATAATTAATAGTATTCAAGCTACTGTTGTTAATGGATACATGAAACGATGGAAACTGAAAAAATATTGGGAGATTTTGAAAAGTGAAAATAATATAAATCAAGTATTAATGACAGAGAGTATTTTAAAATTTGATGGAATATCTCTTAAGTGTGAAACGCTAATTAAACCCATGTTCATAATGTATATGATGATGAGAGATAATAACTCACAGTGCCCTCAGTATATGAAGAATTTAAAGAGAATCATGAAAATGATCATTTTAGAATATGTGGGCAGATGTGTTTGTAAAGTCAAATTTGAGTATCCTTACTCACATTTTTTTATCACCTCTGATAAATATAAGAAAGAAAAGCAGAAATGTTTGGAACATAATGTTGAAGAATCTGAATATAATATAGAAAATTATTATACATTACATGAAGTTCGAAAAGCTTTAAAACATTTAGATGTGACCAAACTTTGTCCAGCCAATATTTTTCCTTTAAAGGAAATACAAATAAATAGTGAGAAAATTGCAGCCCTTTATTCATGGTCTCATGCAGGAGATTTGTCTTTAAAAACTTTGAGGATATTTGTCATAGAGATGATGAAGGAATTTGAAGAGTATGAAATCGAATTAGTAATGAATGAGTTGTTTAATGACAGTTTTTTTTTAATGTTTGTATCATGCTTTGAAGTTTCCAAGCTTTCGTGAAAGACTAAAAAAATTGGAGCAAATTGAGGACTATGATAAATGTCACTTTAATATCAGAAATGAAATGATTAGAGAAGTCATAGAGAAATGGAATCTCAGAGATATTTATAAAAAAAAAGTGGAAAAAAATTGGGTGATGTCATACATGAAAGTTCACCAAGAAATATTGAATCCAATGACACCTAAGGAAATAATGGATAAAGTCCATCAGATGGGATTGTTTAATTGTGAGAAAACATCATTCCATGATATATATATATTCAGATATGATGTTAAAATCTTAACAAATGCTTGTCAGATATCCACTTGCCCCTATTATCTAATTCCCAGTAAGAATTGTGGTCAACATTTATTTATAGAACGATCCCAAATGGGCGAGGCCTTTCCTCATGCTCTTCACAAAACAGCTCATAAGACTAAATATAGTATTAAAAAAGGTCTTGAAGAATTTCAGAATGGAACATATACGAAAAAAGGAAAGAAATTATTAGATTCAACATATAAAGAATACAAAAAACATTTGATACAATTACAAAATATATATATAATAACATGATTGATACGTGGTAGGGGGATATATGTACATTAAACTGATGATTTAGTTTTTTTTAGAATCAAATTAAAGAAATTAGTTCCTACTGGCGGTGGGAGATTAGTTGTAAGACGTGATACAAAGGAACTCATATCATCTCGAAGTAAATCTGAACGTTCAGTGGCAATAATTTGACGTTTAACATCCTCAAAACTTGTCGCAGAAATAATATTTGCGGGAAATTTATTTCCTCTGCGATTTATGGAATTAATAGAGGCATTAGATAACACCGTTAATTGGAGAAGTAATGCAGAATAATTTATATTAATGTTTTCAAAGCGTCTAAATATATGATGTAAATTTATTAAACTACATAGTTGACCAAGATGTTTATTAACCCCTCTAATATCTGTAGAATATATTAGAGAGATATTGGGGTTGGCAATCTGTAGATGAACAGCATCTATTAACCACCCGGGACAATTGTTCAAGATCGGATGATTATGACAGTTTCCGTATCGTTTGATTTTATCTGTCATTAGGTATTCACACCATACTCGTGCCATTCGCAAGTCAATGAGGTTGTTTACGCCTATCAGTGATTTATTTTCATAAAGAGCAATATCACGTTTGAAAATGGGATCGAAAATATTTGGGATAAGAGGACATTCAAGCAATTTATGTTGTACAAAGTATAAACTATCACTAATATTTTTACAATCATCTATTAATCCTGAATATACTGAATTGGATGATGTTTGATTAATAGAATAGGATAGGTAAAATATGGCATTATAGTAGTAGTAGTAGTAGTAGGAGTACTATTAGTAGTGGTAGTGGTAGCGTTTGTGGTGGTGGTAGTAATAGTATTAGTAGTAGTAGTTAATTTGTACATATCATATGTTGAATCTAATTGATTCTGAATTGAAGTATGTTGGATCATTTTCCAGAGAAAAACTGTAATATCAGTTCCTGGTTCCAAAAGTTTATAAAGTTCTTTTTTTTTTTACAAATTCCATAGTTGCAATGTAATAAAAACATGCATATATATATATATATATATATATATATATATATATATATATATATATATATATATATATATATATATATATATATATATATATATATATATATATATATGTATATATATATATATATATATATATATATATATATATATATATATATATATATATACTATAACTGGAGAAATAAAAACAAATGAATGAACTTGATGAAATACCTTATGAATTAGTTGATGATGAAGGCCAACCTTTAATTAATAATTTAATTGATTTTGATATTAAAAAGTTACACTTGGTTCCTAAAATACATTTTCTTTCTATTTTTAAGAAAAAACAAATTTATTCAATCTTTTACTCAAAAGGAATCTGCTTTTGTAGCGGCCTTAACATTAGCATTTATTCAATATGGCAAGAAAAATGGATTTATATTAACAATATCAAATATTGTACATGAGTCCCTCTTAGAACCTAATTGGGGAATGTCAAATACATTTCCTCTTGAAATATATTGGCATCGAAATGGTGACTATTCATCACCCAAAACTTTTACTTCAAACAAAAATCATTATATCCTGAACCGTTTTCATCATATTGAAAAAGAAAGAAAAAAAATCTAAAACGAATGTATTTCAGTATACCATATTTCTTATTCTTATAATTTTAATAACATTATTTTGTTTTTATTATTTGTACATATATTTGTTTGATACCTTAGGAGAAAATGATGTATAAAGGAGTTAATTGTAGTTCCCACAAGAGTTGTTGGTAAAAATGTTAATATTTAAAATAAATAAAAAATACTAATGATATATATTTGTTTGATAGCTATATAAAGGAGTTGTATGGGAAAGGAGATTAACACAAGTTCCTACCAACCCCTGAGTCTCCTTAGTCTTTCCAAATAAGTAATTAAAAATGGCAATTTACGAAAATACCACTTTGGTGTTAACGGAACAGAGTACATTCTCAGTAGTAGTTAGTGAAAATGTAATTGATGAAACTAACCATAATAATGATGAATTTTATATTATCTTAAATTATTCATTAACTTCTTTTGTTTTGTTAATGTTAATATATTATGTATATTTGATGTCATATGATTGGTGTATTCAAAAATATAATGAATATTTAGAGAATCATTCTAAGAAGAGAAAGTAGTATGCATATCAACAGACTAATATTATAAAAGTGATGTTATAATGATAATGTTGTAATAAATTTAAAAATGTTTGGAGTACATATGTGTACATACTATATAAATTTATTTACTATATTATAATATAACTTATTTATTTTGGAACTGTTCAGAGGTTATATTCATTGTCGTTGCTCGAGGAATCAAACCCCGGACCCTAGATCCACAGCTCAGAGTGCTATCCACTCTGTCACCGCCTACCCTTATAATATATACTCTATGTATATTGTAGTCCATATGTATGCTCAATCTTATAAAAGTACATTACAGAAATGACAGTATTTTATATATTTCCTCATCAGTGTACTGTTTGTTGCTTACTACAATCATTCAATATGGATCTAATTAATACATATCAACAGCTATAAACATATGTGAAAAAAACATAGTACTATTTTATCAAATCTTGTATTTTCTCCTTAAAGTAAATCTTCAAAACCTAATTTCTAGCATCTAATTATTACTAACACCCAAGAGGTCATGTCCTCTGCCTTCATTAACAATTAATAAAAAAGTCTACGGTTTACGAACTCCACAGTAATTATTCTTTACATCCTTTCTTGTCTTATAATTATATAAATTTACACCAGTTAGTTTCTTTAATAATTTCTTCTTCTTCTTCAGGTGTCAAATCGTTAGTTATATGAAATATTTCTCTGATTTCTTCTACTGTCAATTTTTTAATAATATTGGCAAACATTTTGATTCCTTTGTCAGTTAGATCTTTAATATTTAAGTAATCAGCCGCCAAAATTATTGCCAACAATGTATCTTGTTCAAAAAAATCAAAATCCCATTTTGAAAATGACATTATAGAACTATCATTATTATTGTGATGGTAACCACACCATTCAATTATTTTTTTTTAAATAATAGTGTTTACATTTGGAAGAGGAATAGCTTCATCATTGGTATCATCACTCAAATCATTTAAAATGGTTTTTATAACACCACTCTGTCTGATAATATCATATTCTACTTCAAACATATCACCATCACTACTTTGCAGTTTTATGATTGAATAAGGAGGAGGAGGATGATGTGGTAGAGAGGAATAAGAACTTGCTGCCATTATTTATTTCAGACTCTCTTGACTCAGTTGTAGAAGAGAAATACCCCAAATGAGGGATTTCATAAAACCTGAGGGTTGAAATGAATCGTGTTATAGTTCTTGGTTGATCGGTAAATGCTTTGAGTGAAAGACTGCAATAGAAAATGTATTTTCATTAAGATGAGACTTGGGAAAATATTGAATGATATAATGAGAACCGAGAAGTTTTAAACTTGCTTCTTTATCATTAAGATATTTTTTACTTTTATTTACTAATTGATGTGGATCCCACTTACCCTTTAGATTTTTAGATTGAAGCTGAGAAGAAGGTATCACCAATATGGGTTCTAAGAGCAAGAAGAGAATAGATGACCAATTATAAGCTACTACTAAACCACTGTCAGCAAGACTGAAGATACTAATAGGGTGGGGTAAATTAAAAACAGGTGGTATTTTAGGTTTTAGCATTGTAGTTGCAATCCAACCTGGATTGGTAAATATTTCAGAAAAATAAGAAATCGAAGTTGGAATAACCCAAGTGCATGGCAAGTCACTGGCGAAAAATGATAAAGATACTATACCTTTCTTTCGTGTCTCAGTATCATAACCTAAGAGCAAGAGTCCTGGTAATTGGCGTAGTCGGCATCTTCCTGCTACATATTCATTATGATTATGGTTTTTATCATTAGAGAGTGAATTATATATATGGCTACAATATTTGAGAAACATGGTAACAATTTGATAAAATCCTTTATTGTCATGTAGTGGAAGGTAATAATATTCATCAAATTTTGAATTATTCTCTGAGGAATTATTAATACTCCACGACCAACTTTCATAGGAAAAAGGCATGTAACTGAAAGCACATTCTTTTAAGGAATTAACTTCTTTGTGACATATAAACATTCTATATTTTTTTTTTATATTTCTGATCTTTGGGTAACAAAATAACAAATAAAACAGCTATATATTTTATTATGTTATATTTATACAATTACAAAATGGGCTTTTGATCATCCATCACATTATCACCTATATAATATATGCTTTAGTTATGTTTAAAATTAAAAATAGAACATATAACTACATACATAATGAATCAAGTAACCCTAAACAAAACAATGAACACTCTGACATTGTTTGTTTTTTAATATCCCTAACTATTTTCAAAATAATTTGTTTTTCTTCTTCTGTATAATTAGCAAGTGTTTTTTTAGAGAACTTGGCTAAATTTTTAAGGGAAACAACATTTATTTGACCATTATATTTACGGTTACATTTATATACCATCTGATTAAGTAAACTCATATTAAGCCAAGAATTAGACATTTCTTGTTTAATACCATTTACAATTTGAGGATAATACTTAATCTCTTTTTTGTGGTTTTTTAAAAATTGAAAACTGGTTGCATGTCAAGACATTTTATGTAGATTCTGTAGTGTGTAAGCTAAAGATGCTACAAGTGATAATTTATTTAATTCATATGCACCAATAATATTGGGGTGTAAGAAAAAATAATCTAGTTCGTTATTCATCTTTTGATAAATTTCTTGGCATAGATGTCGTTGGTAACTTATCATTTCAAAATGTATTTGAATTTTGACTTTATTCCATAAAAAATTGATAAATTCCTCAACCTTAATATAAACTTTTTTATCCGTTTCAGTTGTTTGGTCTTTTATACGAAGAATAAATTTTAAATCAGCATCATTTATATATTTTTCATGAATGGCTTTTGTTAACAACAAATCTTCAATTTCTTTTTGGACATAAGTTGGAATAAGTGGGGTAGCACATAACTCCCATACCATATCTCTAATACACATATCAAAATTGATCATTGAAGAATATTTGTTCACAAATATATCCTTTAAATCTGGTGTATGAAACATAGAAGTAAAATTATCTATTTCAGAATTAGGTATTATTTCATATATTTCAACCATTTTTGTTACTTATTCTTCAGCTCCTCTTTGTGGTAATGGTTCATATACATACTTCTTTTATACTATATACTACCCATCTAATAATGTAAATCTCTATGACATTCAAAATATCCAATTTCTCATATAAATTAATTATCCCATATAATATTTAGGATCTTAATTCTTTTTTCTCTCTTTCCAAAATATACAATTCTCATTTACATTATTCACTATCGTATTTAGAATCTTAATGTTTTTTTCTCTATTACTTTCTATAACAATATCCAATCTTTCATTTATAAAATCCCACCTCTTATTTAGGATCCTAATTCTTCTGTCTACAATAGCAAATTGTCTTGATATAACTTCATCATGTAAACAACAACACCCAATATATTTTTCTTTTACTTGGATATTTGGGGGATTAATCTTTTCTATAAAATTTACAGATTTTGGTTTAACTTCTTCATTTACCTCTTGATTTTGTTCTTTAGAAAACGTCCGTTTTCGCTTCTTTCCGCCTTCTTGGGCCGTCTGTCGGTCTTCAATGGGGCCTCCTGTCCTTTTTAAGTTGGTTACACTTTTCCCGGGCTCTAGATTTTGTTCTTTAGAAGACTTCTTCCCATCTTCTTGGGCCGTCTGTCGGTCTTCAATGGGGCCTCCTGTCCTTCTTAAGTTGGTTAAACTTTTCCGGGCTCTAGATTTTGTTCTTTAGAAAACTTCTTCCCGTCTTCTTGGGTCGTCTGTTGTCCTTTAATGGGGCCTCTACCTGTCTCTACACGTTCTTTTCCTTTCTCATTCAATTTTCTACCTGTTTCTTTGTCGATTTTTTCTAACTGTTTACATTTTTGTACCCATTTTTTCGATTTTAAAACAAAGTTTTTTTTTTTTTAAATTTGTCCATTTTCACATGTTTCTTCTGGAGGTGGTTATTATTTCATTCACCCGATGATTCTGGAAATGAAGCATTAATTTAAAAATATAATTTATATATTTTTCATCAACTATTATATAAGAACTTACAAAAGCTTATTTTTTATACAGTATTATGGGTCTTCATTTCTTCAACAAATGTTTAACTAATACCAAGATAATGTTAACTGTTCAAAATGACAAAGAGCTAAATCAATATTTAAAGAAATTCTTTCCTTCAGGTCCTAACCGTTTAAATTATAATGGGATTGATGGTTCCGTTTTTTTCCATGCACATACCATAAAAGGGAAACAAGTTGGAACAATTGATATCAATGCTACAGCCCAAAAAGTATGTAATATAATTTGTGCCTATTGTGATATTCTCATGAATTTACTAAGTAACAATAACACCGATGATGATGATGATGATAATAATAATAATAATATTAATAATAATAATAATAATAATAATAATAAGGGAAGAACTTGTAATAATACACTTTGTTATGGATGGAAAGTCTCTCTTTACAAAAAATCGTAGCAATCAACGAAAATCTGACCCCTTTTCCCTTCTTTCTTCCCATGAAAAATTATCCTTAGAAAAATGTACAATTGCAATGATAAAAAAAAAAATGGACATTCAACATCCTAATATCATATTTCTATTATCAACTGAATCATTACCTTTTGATCAACGAAATGAGAGTGAAATAACTCTATTTCGTTTAATTAATACAATTTTAAATAAAAATTTCCGTTACATAATTATAAGTAATGACTCTGATATATCAGCAATGTACATTCTTCGAGAGGATGATCGTGTTATGTTGGTTATCCCACCATATAATGGACAATCATACATTGGATTAAACATTTATAATCATATTATGGTTAAATTAAATATAAATTCTCAACAACTATTTAGTTTAACAGTATTGTATTTTATATTTTTTGGAAGTGACTATAATTTAGGTCTCATATCTTGTTGGACAATCAGTAAACATGAAATTTTAAAAAACGGCATTTTACATGAAGAAACAGATCTTGTTTCAATTTTTAATCAAATGAAAAGATGTCGTTCAACTAAAAATGAAGCAATCATATGGCAGGAGTGGGGGGATTCTGTGACATACCAAGACTATTTATTTCTTTTTAAATTAACTGTATATGAAGCAGTTCATAGTGCCCGATATTATAAATCATTAGGGCAAAGTAATCCATCATCATTAAATTTATATTCAAATAATCACATAAAAGTTTTAACTAAAACTATAACATTAATTAAATAATAAGTAATTATTTATTACCTGTTAAAAACCTTAAGACAATTATTGTATTGAGTAGTAATATTTGTTCCAAATTCATCCTGAGGATTGAAATTCACATATATTCTAGGCTTTATTACAATGGGTTGTCTATGCCGATTAATTATATAGGCATGTCTCTTGTCGCAACTTACATTTTTATAGTAACTGGGTAAAATATCTTGAAGTTTACAAAAATTTAACTGGGATAGGTTGATCGTATTAGAGTATTTTAATTGGGAATTATGAACAATAGCAGTTTTAAATAAACGTTTGGCTTCCATCCATTCAGATAAATTTGTAAATGCCCATAATATGATCTTGATTTTATCTTTAGCTTTAGGAACACATTTCCATTCATTACACCATACATCATTAATCATTAGACTTGTTATAATATAATGCAAAATATCAATAATTAATCTTTCATTACACACAATGAAAACTGGGTGTTGAATTATGGAAAAAACATTGTGTTTAGCAGCAAACAATAAGCACTCAATTACCTCATAACCAGCAATAAAACCTGGCAAAGAGTACTGGTTGGAATATTTTTCTATAATTTTTTTATCATTCGAATTATATATGGCAAGTTTTACAATTTGACAATAATTTCCAGTTTTCTTGTTCTGCAGACTCATACCAACTCCCTTGTTAGATATGTAGAATATGCTTTCCTGATCATCTACAGGGATATTTACATTTGTCTCATGTAATGAATATTCAACATATATATACATATCATGGGCCATAAATGGAAGATTAATTTTTTGTCTTTTCAATACATCTGCCATTTTAGGAAGATTGTGGTGGTGGGGAGGATTGGGATGTTTGCTGCTGTGGTGATGACTGAGAGGTGAATGGTAATTGGGTATTGGGAGATTGTAGTATATAAGGATTTTGATGAGTATGGGTGGGGTTGACAGTGGGAGGGGGAGGGGGAGGAGGAGGAGGAGGAGAAGAGGTAACAACACTTGTTGGAGGAGGATGGGAATGATAATAACAGTAAGGAGAAGTGGGGGTATATTGACACTGACATTGATAATAAGAACTAGGGAATTGTTGATGGGGTGAATAATGGAATGAAGAGTGTGTATGTAGGGGCAGTTGGGTTGGTGGTGGTGGAGGTGGTTGTGCATATATTATTGGTGGAATTGTTTGTGCAGAATTTGTAAGATTTTTTAGTTTTTCGTCAAATAATTTACTGATTTCTTCAGCCCTCTTTGTTGATTCTTTTAAATGAGTTTCTTCATTTAGATGCTGACAATTTTTAATGTAATTGTCAAATATATTTAAAATAACTTCATTCTCTGCATTTTTAGTCCATTCTAAAGCTGGTCTGGCAGAAAACACAGGAAGACTAATCAATAGCTGTGTCAAAGAATTAATAAGAGATTCTAGACTTTCTTTGGTAACATAATTTAATGTATCATTATCTGTGAGAATGGGTAAATTTCCCAGAATTAAAGTAGTATTTAAAAAATTTGTAATGTCATCAGTAGAATTGATAGGAAACTGTAAAGGGTTAGTAATCATATCATTCCCAACAACTTTAAAATTTATTAGATTATTAGAAGAACTATTCATGTTTAGCATAAGATTTTTTAATATGATAAATAATATAAAAGGTATTTATCAAGATTATTAGTTCTAATTATTCCAGCTGTCCTGAATTGAGCTCGGACCGGGGTATCTCATAATCATGGCAGATGATGCTAAATCCACCCTTATTACATCTCCAATTGAATTAATAGACAGACTAGGAAAGGAAATTATTTATTATGTTGACAATTGTTTTTTGGACATACCCCAAGTTAAGATTTACAGTTTGTGTATGGGTTCCAATTGTGTGCAAATTAAGTATGATATTCGTCTAACTGCAAATGCGGTATCCCCTAGCTGGATATATGATCCAATGGAGCATGAGGATGAGGAATATGGTCATTTGGAATCTGAATTTCGCAATGCCCATATTATACTTCTTTGTAATCTAAGTGAATCAATACTAAATTCTATTTTGACAGGTTCTTTTACATTGAAAGATGTTAGAAAATCATTGCTTATATATAGGTTTGATAAGACTTTGTTGGATTTTAATGTTAGCCACATGGATGAAATAATTAAGGAACATCCCATTTCCTATAATCGAATTCCATATACCTATTTGGATTACTCATTCAATGGAACATCAATAAAAGAGGTTTTGGGAATACAAAACTCCCCTGAAAATATTTCTAAAGACCACTACCATAGAGGGTCATTGGTTTTGGATAAATTCAAAACTATTGTCAGTTTGTTTAATAAACACAAAAACCGAGAGGGCACTTTGACAGTTATTACTGGTTTAATGGGCTCAGGAAAATCGTCTCGACTTTTGCAACTTACTCAAACACATTGCAGAGAAAATAAAAATAAAACCATTTTGATTTTGCCTAGATGTGTACAATTAAAACAAATAAAATGTCGATCAATAATTCCGACTGAAATCCAAATCCGGAGTGAAACTTACTTAGATTATAAAGACTATATTCTTCACTTTGATACTATTTTTATCGACGATGCTCATTTTTTTTATCCAGAAAATTTAACTGAATTTGTTCATGTATGTCAAGGTTGTGGAATCGATGTGATAATTGCAGGACTGAGTGTATTGACCTCTAAATTTTACAATAAACATTAAATGGCATAAACTATTGTAAACGTTTTTGTTGAGGGACAGAATAGGATTATTTATCAGAATGTTAATTTTATCTTGACTCTTACAAATATACTTAAATGTTTGCATATTTTTGTTTTGAAACATTTTAAAAAAATTCACATCATCTCTAGTTACTACTTTTAAAGATGTAACACTAAAAATGTTATAAATATTGTAAAAATAATACATAGAAATACAATAAAGACTTAAAACATAAATGAAATATTTTAAAATAACGTTATTAATATTACTACTATTATCAACCAACATTTTCATTATATTTACAAAATATAATTTAATTATATTATCCTCTTCAAACATGAGGTAGCTATTTACAATCTTATTAAATCTCTTACTACTGAAGTTATTGATTTCTAAAAGATTATTAACATCAACATCATTTAGACTGATACTACTACTGATGCTACAATCACTATTATTAGATCCTTACTGGTTTATAGGTCGAAATACTTCATAAAAATATATAGAAAGGGGAGGTGGCGTTGTTGGCTGTTTGTCATCTGATTGTCTTTCCATTTCTTCAATGTACTTTATTAATTCGTAGTCACAGGGGTATATTTCCTGGCACGTGAGTCTATCTATAGTCACAGGGATATATTTATATTCCCTGGCCTGTGGGTATAGTAGTCACAGGGGAATTTTGGGGATTCCCTGGCGGCGCAGTTATCGTAGTCAAGAGGGGTAGTGGGGCAGGGTGTTGGACCATGCACAGCGTGTGGCTCTAAGGAGATGAATGATGACAGCTGTCAATAATAAGTGGGGAAGTGTTAAAGGTCAAATCCAGTCGAGAGAGAGAGAGAGAGAGATTAAGTATTAACCACATACGTAATATATAATATACCTGGATGAGCAATAGGTTGCCGGGGGTCAATTAAATCATGATAATCAGGTGGAACTACATTAGGTACAACCTCACCTGGGTTCCTAAATTGTCCACGTGTATCTAGTCGAACTATATGACCTGGTTGAGTGAGCATAGTTAAACCAAAATACCACCCCTCAGTTACTTCCAAGGGATTAAGGGTAGTAGGTTCATGCCAAATACTCTCTGAGTAAAAGCTGAATACAATTGGATGGCCCCAAATAGCATTAGATAGTCGACGATCGTCAGTCGTCTCATAAAAATGCTTGTCTTCATATCCAGGACTAACCGCTAATCGATACATATACAGGGGATAAGTTTCCTGCCGGCGCCTATAATGATTAATCAGTTTTGTCTTATGAACAACAGGCCAGTCATCTCCTCGTTCATCATGTCTCAAACGCCATAGTTTTTGGTGTGGATCAGCTTTGATGTGACGATTCATCCAGTCACAGGCATTTACCTTTGCTATTGCCGGTTGATCTATAATAAATTCAACATCACTTTTTAATGTTGATTTGGCTTTATACATCAGGGGTTGGAAAAGGGGTTGGAGTTCATAGTAAGTGTGCATTTGTAAAGGTTTACCACCATTCTCTAGTGTATAGTAAGCCAAATCAACTCGATGAGGGTCCATTGTGTTATGACCAATTTTCACACAGGCATTACTAATCAAATTTTTTTCACGAAACAGGCCAACTAATGAAGGAATTAAAACCTCAACATAACCACTGAAATAGTCACATGAGCAACCATATCCTTCTACATATTTATTCATTTCATTGTAATTATTTTCATTTAACGCGTCGTACACGCAAGGTGCCTTGGTATCAAATGGAACATTTGTTCTATATAAAGCATTAGTAGTTGTGGTGGTCGTGGTGGTGGTGGTGGTTATGGTTATGTCTAGAGAGGAAGAATCATTATTAAGGTGAACATGGATACAAGAAGGTTCCATTCCTTCTATATTCGGTACTGTTTCATGAACAGAACATTCTACTCATATGCCTTCTTTGACTGGATTAAATTTAGATATGTCTACAATATTCAGATCATGAATCCATCCAACTTTTTTGCATCCGATATCTATAGTAAGTTTGGACGTGGATTGATCACAATGTTTTCCACTAAATAATCCATGAGTTGTACATTCACATGTGAAATTGTAATCTTGCCATATTAATTTACCTAATGTGGTTGAACATACTGGAACTGTAGGTATTATTAGGGGATTAGTAGGAGATATTTCAAACCAATATCCATCCTGCCAGGAGGCACTAGCTGGCAATATTTCATTACCTTCTTTAGAATATAAAGGATAAGGTAAAAATATACAACACTGATTTAGTTTCATACCTTCCCACACTTTACAGGCTTGATGATGATTGTCATCCTGATGATGTCCATATGTTGATAAAATTAATAATGGATTATTATCTAATGCATCATCATCGCTTTCAGCCTGATCAATATACCATTCTAATGAAGATATATTTTTTTGTCTTGTTATACCATAGTGAAATAACTTTCTTTTTCTTTGTATCGCCTCACCTCCTATAATTATTGTACATATAAATAAGTAAATTATTATAAAAAAATAAATAATAGTTATCATTTTTATTTATTTCCTTCATTGTCATATAATGTTCACTTGGTGAATCATAAATAGAATTCTCATTCATATATATAGTGGCTGAAGGCAGAGGATGAAAAGAAGGTGAAGAAGAAAAAGAAGAAGAAAAAGAAGAAGGAGGAGGAGGAGGAGGGAGAGGGGGTAAAGGAGGATAGGGGGGAAGGTTAGGGGGTAGAGGAGAATAGGGGGGAAGATTAGGGGGTAATGAAAAGGATGACATTATTAATGGGGTGGATTCCGGTTGTGTATTACTACTAGTTGTTAAAGTCATAGTGTTAACTGGAGTTGTTGTAGAAGTAGTAGTAGTAGTAGTAGTAGTAGCATTACAATAGTGTTTATAACAATAATGACATAAACAAATGGTTAAAATAATATATATAAATAATATGGATATAAGGCATATACATAAAATAATAAAATATTGATTTATTATTGACAAATAATATAAGTCTATTAAATGTAGTTGACTATTGGGATTATTATTGTTCTCAATGATTTTTTTCAGGAAATTAGTAGATTGATGTGTATTTATTAGTATCTTATTTAGATGTGAAAATACCGTATTATAATTATAAAATAATCTTAATCCATCAGATGATGTTTCTGAAAAATTTGAAAAGGCATAGCATGCCCTATTCAATTCTAATAAACTAACACCTGGATATAATATATGTTGTTGATATAAGCGATGACTAATATTACCACTACATAATATGTTTAATTTTAAGATATTATTAATAGAATAAATCCAAATTCCAGGTACAATAGGTATAAATATAGGATTGAATTTTTGTGTTAATTTATAATTACATAATTCTAAAATAGCCTCATCAGTTTGATTAAAAGCAGCACTAATACAATTGTGAGATTTGTGTGAATTTAAATTAAAATATGAAAAACTAATGATGACTAAGGTACTATTAATAACATCAAAGTTTTCCTTTAACATTACCATATTCCAATATTCACTTTCGATTTGTAATACCATTAAGTACTTGTTATCTTCAACTTCTAAAGATGCACTCCATTTTTCGTTAACATTTGTATAAACTGGTATTACTGAATACAAAAATCCATGATTAGGTGGATTATTGGTGGTAACTATGGGAAAATAAACTACTAATATAAACCTGTTATCAGTATAATAAACTGACACCCGGCAGAGTTTATAATAAATTGACATTAAATCATCAATTGATGAATCATTAAAGATCAATTTTTTTTCGATTTTGAATCTGAATTAAGTCATTTCCAAATGGTAAACGATTGAAAATATATCTTGAGAGTATTCCTGTAGAATACATTAAATCTAATTCTATTTCTGTGTGTTCAATGTCTGATATAATTGTATTTATGGTACTATGTATAAAACTGATATATACACACAATTCTCTACGATTTAATTCTGTTTTGTTAATTGAATTTAACATTTCAATTGTTTCCTTGAAAAAAATAATTTGTTCAGAAATAATTTCTTTATGTGGATATTTCCATACAAAATGATCATTGGATATTATTGTATGAGAATTTTTTAACAATTTATATTTTTTTATAAGTTCTTGTTGTCGATTAATAATTCGAATAAGTTTATAAATTCCATTAAATGTTTCAAAAGGACATTTTTGCTTACAACTATTCAAAAGTGTTTTATACTGGCGGGCAAAAACAACACCAGGTTTGATAATAACTTCAAGTTCATTGCTATCCACACTCCCTGATGCTATTAAAATTATTATGAATGCTAACATTTTTTTAAACATAATTTTATTTTTTTTTTTTACATAAAAAAAAATGTATATGAATTTTAACTGGCATAAAAAACCATCAAATGTTTTTATAGCCTCTCCACCTAGTTCACAATTCGTATTTCAGTATAAAGACGAAGATGATGTCCATAAAACATGTACACTTTCAATTAAAGAAACATTCAATACTCCTGGAGGGGATGTAATTATAACTTGGGCCAATCGTAAATACATTAGTGACCTATTCCAGCTAAAATTAAAATCATTAACTTCTTTGGAATCAACTTTTACGGAGCACCAACAAAAGGAAGAAGATACACGTATTGTGGGATGTCTTCCAGTGGTTCTTCTAGATATATCTACAACAGAAAATAATCTTATTCTAGATCCCTGTAGATTAACTAATTGGTTTATTCAAATCATAAGTCGAGTGATCCCTATTGAAACTATCCTTCCACCAGAATTAGTCAGGGAAGTTAACATGACGTTTTATATACGTGATACTAACATTTTTCTTCCTAGACATAGTGTGATGACTAACATTCCAGATCTTATATTTTCCGCTCTCAATACACTGGAAACTGAAAATATATGGGAATTAGGCGATAATAGAGAAAAATTAAGCCATGAATTGCTTTCAATATCATGTATATTTAAACTCTTGATTCCCAAATTACAAAGTATATTTATTTCTTCACACAGAAAAAGAAATATTTCTGGTAAGATAAAAAGTGGAAAATTCAAAATGTCTCCTGAATTCCAAAAAATACTTCATGAAAATTATTTATTAAATAAAATTGAAAAGTGGTCAGAAAATTCTCTTAAATTTATATCTGACAAACTTCGTGAATATTCCGTATTTTTTTCTAAATAAACTGGGCGATGTAAATGATACAAATATATGGGCAGTTAAAGAATTTATAAATGTTGCTCAAAAATCTAAAACCATCCCAATCTATTTTAATGAAAATATTACTTTCCGCATTATGATTCATGCCATTGGTGAAATATTTCATTCTCTCTTTACAGATATATTGCCAAACGAGTCAATGGATTCAGCAATTCATGGTGCACTATATCACATGGTTTATCTCCATGATTTAAAACTATTGGATACTTTTAAAAAATATTTATATATTCCTATTTTATACCGCCTAATATATTCTTGCTATAAAATTAATTCACCATTCATAAAACCATCACTTGCATATTTATCTGAGAACCATAGTGATATATATCACAGTCCATTAGAATATCAAAATAAAAATCCTTTATGGCAAGGAAATGAGAACACTGACCTGATCGCGTGGATGGAGATCAACTGTGAATCAAGTGTTGATCGGCTCTGTCTCATTGCCTCACAGAGCGAGAAATATCTGAATGATGAAAAGTTTATGGATGCTTTATATTGGACAGTTTATGACATACGAGGACAAGCTTTAGACTATTATATAATTTTCCTCTTAATTGTATACAAAAATAGCTTATCCCTCAGAAATATAAAGTTAGGCAATACCATGAGCAAAGAAAATAAAACACTAAACTGTAAAAATCTCGTATCTCCTTTTTTCCGTATATTTGTAAGTTTTTATGATTATATACAAAATATTCCACCTCATCTCATTACGGTGGATATATTAAATAGTTCCGAATTTGGAGAATTACCACAGTACCGTCACATTATCATTACAGCATTAAGCGACTTTTTTAAGGGAAACGAAGATATATTTTCGTCACTATTAAAAGATTAAAACACAAATTTAAAAAATAATTCACAAGCACAAAAATATTGGGATGACATTAACAACCCATACCCACAGTTTCACTGTAAAAAAAAAAAAACACATTGACATATATCACAGTCTGTTATAATATATATAAAAAAAATCTGTTATGGTAAGGAAATGAGAACACTGACCTGGTCGCGTGGATGGAGAGCAACTGTGAAGAATGTGTGGAGGGGCTCTGTCTTGTATATAGCCTGACAGGAAACTGTCATCATCTCATTGAATCCCGTTTTCTATTTGAGTTCTCCTCTCTCTCTCTCTCTCTCTCTCTCTCTCTCTCTCTCTCTCTCTCTCTCTCTCTCTCTCTCTCTCTCTCTCTCTCTCTCTCTCTCTCTCTCTCTTTCTATCTCTCTCTCTCTCTCTCTCTCTCTCTCTCTCTCTCTTTCTCATTCACTCTCTCTCTCTCTCTCGTTCTTCTTTTCTTTTCTTTTCTTTTCTTCCACTAAAATTAAACTAAATTTTAAAATATCTTCCAGACAGTCAGCAGCGAGAATTCCACGTGGTGTATAAATTCTACCATCATAACCACAAATAAGTAAACAAGTACAATACAATAGTTTTATATAAGCATATCCATATAGAGCTATGTCTTTATTAGATGCATCACGTGACAGTTGGGCCATTTTAATAAAGCTTAGACGGTTCATTCCTTCAAGAAAACTTTGATGAGCTCGTTCATTTATTTTGCCGACAATCTGCCATAAATGATCGATTGAAAAACGAGATGATTCAGACTGAATCATACATTTTATAGTATTATTATTACTTACACTAGGAAATATTTTTTCAACAAAATCAACATAGGATGGTGTAGGTTGACGAATAAACTATAGCAAATCATTATAAGATATCAAAAAAACTTTTTGAGTTGCAGTTATTTTATGACAAATCTTTCTAAGATGCATGAATATATCATATGCTCTTGAGGAAGATTCAGTTATAGCTAAACGATACAGAGCTCCATGAATTTCATTTCTATTAAGACCATATAGGTAATATAACATTAAAATTTCATCATGATCAAAAGCTAAACGTAGACTACCTGGTAAGACAAAATTTGTACGAGGATGGAAAAGAATAACGGCTTCAGCTTCAGAAGCCACATTATGACTTACTGGAATAACTTGCATGGCATCACCATCGAAGTCGGCATGATTACCATGCACAATGCTAGTGGGGATAGCCATGACTGGATAGATCCAAAAAGCTTTCACCCGATGCAAGGTAAAATTTCTATCATCAAGTGTAGGATAACGGTGGGCAAGAACATAACGTGGACAATCTAGTCGTCTCCATACACTAATAGGAAGAATTCATTCATCTGGTTCAAGTTCATTACAGGGGGTAATAATGACGCGGGCTGAACCAATGTATCGTTTATTGTGTCCATGTTGACGTATAGAAGAAAATTTACCACTTTTCATTCGACTCAACACTGATCCATAACTCGTTTTAACTTTACTCATATTTACACTAGGATCTGAAATAAGTTTTTTGTAAAACAGCAATGATCGTTGATGATTCATAAGGAAGGCTAAAGGTGGAATTAACTGGTGAATTCCATTCGATAACTTTATATGCACACTATAATTGAGTTCATTAGGATCATTTCTTAATTCAATTTGTGATTGAGTTGTAAGTCGCTCAAATAATATTCTTGGGTTTCTAAAGAGGAATTTATCATGAGTGTTATTATTATCTGCTTTTGATGAGCTATTTCCTTGCCAAATATGATAAAGGTAAATTCTAAATTCAGCATATGAATGTTCATATTTTGTTTGACACGCTTTACATTGCCATCCACCTGTTGTTGGACGAAAAATACGGTTTCTCACTTTAAGATAATGAAAAATAGCATTAGAAAGACCCTGGACTGAATTTGCATTTGGGAATACACTTGATAATAATTCTTCATGGGGTTTGAAAATTAAATGACATTGAGAGCACTTTATAAAAGGAGATAACTATCATTTAAGTTTTTAGTTAAAACTTTATAATTACTTATGTAACGTTTAAATTTATTTCGATCAATACAAATTACACAATTTACAAAGTAACAACTAGGACAGATTGACTGACTAAATGCTATGAAATATTTTAGATCTTTCTTAACTAGTTGGTTTGTTAATTTAGATATTCGTATATACTTATACGATATATTTTCATTTCCAATATTTTGTTTTCCTTTTATGTTGCTTTCAAAATTAGTAGATTTGGATTTAATGTTGCAAATATTTAATACAATGTCATCATAAGTTTCTAATGAAATTGTTAAGGGTTTTATTGTACAATATGATTGTTGTTTTTGTCCCAATTGGGAAACTTTTTTACCCATGAAAGCTTTTTCGATATTTAATGATGTATTTTTATATCCCCTAATAGGCATTAACCATTTGTAAGAGGTCATTATAGTGAAAGAGTGTTAGTATTTATGAAAAAATATTTCATCGCGTTCCTATATAAAGTACAGTACCCTTCCTTCTGATATTATTTATTCTCTGACTCACAAACCTTACAATGGTTAGGAAGAATCCCACTCAAACTAAAGCTTCAGCATCAGTTATGGACATAGCAGCAATTGCTAATCAACCTGAAGTGGTTGAATTAACTAACAAGAAACAATCATGCAAAAGGAAATCACAATCTCCTAAGGCTCTATATCGTAATTTAATGATTATTAATGAAGAACAGGAAGACGAAAAATATTTAATTACATACAATTCAGGTAATAGGAAACTGAAAACCAGGGAAGAAATTATCCAAAAAGTGGATGAAACTTTTCATGTATTTAAAGAAAGTCAAAGAGAAGAAAGTAAATACCACATCATTGCAGGGCATGAAGATAAAAAAAATGGACAAATGCGAAAGTATTTTGATTAAGTTTTATAAAAAAAACATTGCCATCACTACAAGTATCAATTCCAAATATACCCATTCCCGAAGTTGTGGTAATGGAACCGGATGAAGGAAAAGGAAAAGAAATTTCGGCTTCAGAGTTATCAGTAGAAGAAGAATCATCGCAAGCACTATTTATATCTCCATCAACATCCACAGCAAAAACAGACGCTGACCTTATCCAAGATCCATTATGTTCATCAGAAAAAGTTGTTTTTAACACCCCTCCATCTTCACCATCACCATCATTTCCTTAGGTACTTAAATTACTGCCACCACCACCACCACAACAACCACCACCAACTCCAACTTTATCCACCCCCCCCCCCCCAAAAAAAAAATGTGGTAATAGAACAGATGATGATGGAAAAGAAGAAAAAGAGAAGAAGAAGAAGAATTTAAAGCACTATATATCTCATATCATTGTTCCATTTTGATCACCATCATAATTCCCTTAGAAACTTAAAATAGAATATTAAAAAAAATTGTATAAACTATATGAATTTTAAAATTATAACTATAACCACCATAATATAATAAAAAAAAATATAACTTATTTTTTTTTCCTAATGTATATATATATAGCTTACCATTTCATTCACCATAATTTAGTTCAACATGTTGAAGAACAAAATAGACATTGGACAGATTACATCACTATATCAACCTCCTCCAGATGGTTGTTATGCTGGTGTTGTTGTTGATAGTATATTTAAACATAGAAAGCTGGCAATAATGAAGAATATTGAAACTATTTTAAAAAGTCTTAATTATCAGCTTCTCTATTTACCATCAAAAAGTAATGAGAATAATGGCACTTATGATGATTTATTAGAGATGTTAGAGATACTTCCACCCAAACTACCAATATATACCAATTCCTTTCTTGTTATTTATGTGACGCATGGTAATGCAAATGGATACAATGAAGACAAAGAGTTACTAAATGTACCTCATTATAATAGTTCACCTCTAAATATCAGGCGGCTAGTCGAACAATTTGAAAATGAAATTAACCGGCCCAGTCTTCAAAAAACATATATATTTATTGTGGTTACTGACAACAGTAGCAGCAAAAAAGACTCTTCAGAATCCTCTTCCTTTGTATCTTTTTATACAAAAGCTAACACTAATGTAATGTATGTTAGAACAGAGACATCAACCACATCTTGTTTAGACAAAATACTCCTAATGAATGCTGACCTAAGATCTATTGTATCAATTATTTTAGGGGAATTAAATTCTCTGTAACACTGTTATGAATATGAGAATATATATCGTTGGGAGTTGAATTTTCCAACTGGCATAAATTATCAGACAGCTTACTGGGACGAATATTAATGTAATAATGTTGTGGACATGGAACAATAATGGGCAACAGGCTAGGATAGCTATTTATAACATATGCTATGTTGGAATCTTTTCTAAACCGATCATCTTTCTGGCTATATTTGGCCAGTGTGTGGAATATTCCCCAATAAAATGGGCTCCAAAATTTTGTACCCATACGCTGAGGCAAAGGATATGTTTTTGTGGTAGCTGTCGTATAATGCAATGAACCGGGTGGAAATTTAGATGTGGCTGTTGAAATGAAAGATAATTCGCCTTCAACAAGAGGTACTGCCCCATCAGCTTCTAGTTTATTCAGGAGATCTACCAAATTTGAAACTCCATTAATGCGAAAGTTTGTCTGAAAAAGTTGTTGTAAATTTTTTAAGCGACTGATATCATTTGTTATATAGGTTTCTAAAGCAAAGAATGAAGGCTTAATTTTATATTTATTATTATTCTTAATGTTACTGGTAATAATAGACTGGGCCTCGAATAAGAAAATATTATGAAGTTCCTTGGGACTTTTTAGTTGGATACAATTATTATCTCTGTCATCATCACCATCTTCATCATCTACATAAACCACCATATTGACGACTGTTTGAAGTGTATATAAAAAGGATGAAATTAAGATATTATTGGCGGACTGAATAGTTGATGAGTTGGTTTGAAAAGAAGGGATTAGAGCTTGAATGTAATAATCTAAGATTATTGAAAACGTATATAATATAAATGTTGGTAAACATAAAATGGCTGGAAATTTTACGTTCCTTTTATTATCAAAAAACAGTTTATAATTGAAAAGACCGATCCTAGCTAGACCAAGCCGCCAGTGACAGATGACTAACTCCTAGGTACCTAATTACTACTAGGAATCAGGGTGAAAGAAACTCCGCCTAATGTTTCTCGCGGGCGCCCGGGATTTCGATCCATTGTGCTGTCAACTCAGCTGCGCGGAACAATTTTATTTCTTTAATTTAGATATGAGGTGGAGTATTTTGATTTTTTTTTTTTATGATTTATCCTAAATAAAAAACAGTATGCAATGACTGTATTTTTAATAATAATATTATTCTTTATAACAGTTATAATAATTATTTTTATGTAAAAGAGGAGAAAGAGGAAGAGACGAAGGAATAGATGCAGCAGGTGGAAGTGTAAGTGGCAGTGAAGGAGGAGGAGGAGGTGAAGGGACAGATGCAGGTGGTAGAGGAAGTGAAGGAGGAGGAGGTGAAGGAACAGATACAAGTGGTAGAGGAAGTGAAGGAGGAGGAGGAGGTGGCGGCAAAGGAACAGATGCAGATGGAAGAGGAAGTGAAGGAGGAGGAGGAGGTGGCGGCAAAGGAACAGATGCAGATGGAAGAGGAAGTGAAGGAGGAGGAGGAGGAACAGATGCAGGTGAAGGAGGAGGAGGAGGTGAAGGAACAGATGCAGGTGATAGAGGAAGTGAAGGAGGAGGAGGAGGCAAAGGAATAGATGCAGGTGGTAGAGGAAGTGAAGGAGGAGGCAAAGAAATTCCTCAAGGCCTATTACAATCTTCTTCAATTAGTCAAATAGAAAATTCTGTGCCTCAGGAACTGGTACAATTTTCTATGACTCAAACAGGGAAACAATACAACATCAGGAAATCAATTTTAGAATCACTATTCTTCCCTTTTATTGAGGAAGATATAAGAACAAAATCAGGTTTTTTCATTGTTCCTACATTACCATTATCATATAATCTTAGGAATAAATTAGAAATTGAAAATACCATAGTAAAACCTTTTAATACCTATCTTATTAATTATAATAATGCTTACAAATATTGGCATAATAGTGAATCTTTTCACATAAATAAAATATTGCAAAATTGTGTATATGATAAAGGATATTATTCCAAAAACCCAATTGTTTTAATATTTCCATGGAATATTTCAGATAGTGTTGACGTTACTGATTTGAGTGAAATACGAGATGTCCAGTTAAATAATCATATAGAATCAATACGAGTAAGATCACAAAATGAATCCAAACCAATTTACATGAATAGACTCTGGATATCATGTACCCATGCAGCCAGTCAAGATTTATTTATACAGGGATTTTCAAAATATGATTTCCCAATGGAAGAAGATTCATTACCGCCATTTGTGGTAATTAAACTTGAACTTCAAGAAGGTAACAATGAAGTGGAATTTAAAATTGAGACTAGGAACATTATATTTAAAAATATTAAATTGAACATTAAGGTAGAGGGGTCTGAAGATATGGATATGGTAGAAGAGGTGGAGGAAAAAAAAGGAGAAACTGGAGAAGGAACCACCATTTTCATATAATCCCAATAGACCATTATATACTACTACAGTTCGTTCTCTTCTTTCATTCCTTCAAACATATCAATTATCCTCCTCTCTTTTTAATGATGGTAAATTATCATATTATTTTTTAATAAACTTGAATCAAATTCAAATTTCTATAAAGGGTATAATACAAAAAATCTAATTATATTAATATTTCTGTGGAATATTAATAATTTCATACCTGACACTTATAAAAATATAAACAAGGTAGGTGATACTAAATTAAAGAATCATATTGAAGCACAACAAATAATAGAACAAAATGAAGGAAAGCAGTCATGTACCTATGTTAAATGTCAGGATGAGATGAGATTATTGAACCTCTTCCCCTACCCCTGGTAACCCCAAAATACTATTTGAAGTACCCCACCCCATTCCCTTTCTTCCTCCCAAAAATGTATCATGTATAACATAGGCGATTTTTTTTTTTTTTTTTTTTTGGCTGGAACCAAGTACATTATCAAATAAAATTTCAGTATATTATAAAAAAATAGATACAATTATGTCAAATCAAAATCCAGTTTTAAGTGATACAGAAGAGATGGAGGAAGATGATTCGGATACTTCACTGGAACTGGAAGAAATGAATTACCCCTCAACTTCAACTTCTACTCCAAAGACAAAAAAATCAAAGCTAAATCGAACCAGCACGACGCAGGATGATGATGATTCACTGGAAGATTTTACAACTTCAACTCCCCAAAAATCAAAGTCAAACCGAACCAACACCCGTCAACGAACACGGGGAACCTCACCAGGCCCAGACACCAGAAGGAGATCATCTTCGGATATTGGATATAACAAACGTATATTATTTCCATTTAAATAATCTATGACGATGAATGATGTGGTAAAAGAGTGTAAATATAAGGTAATAGTATCTGAAAATATAAATCACATTACATTTAACAAGAAATTCTTCACATTTGTAAATTGTAAAACTTTACCATTAAGATTGTTAATTCACCAGTATATTACATTATCAATGAATAGTATTATAAATACCAATTATGAACCCAGATCCCGTGGTTCATGTTATCAAGCTGATGGCTCCTATCTTTTTCCCACGTCGTTTTGTGGAGATTTGCTCATTATCCGAAAAATATATGACTGTTGGCCTGGGAGGAATCGGTAGAAATCTTAAATGGAAGATAAATCCAGCTCATGTTTCAGATAATGGTATTCTTTCAAATTATTGTGCACAATATATTGAAAAAATTAATAAATCAGCTTCTAGAAACAGTGAAAATAAAAATATATTCATTTATATAAAATTACTAACTAATTTATGGACATTTTTAACTGTACAAAAAGATAATGAGTGGCAAAATGCTCTTAGAAATAATCTTATTGATGAAATTGGAAAATTAAGTAAAATAATGAAAGCAACATGTAAAAATATTTATAAAGTAGGTTTTTGTGTTAAAAAATCTCCAATATATATACACCAGAAAATTTTCCCAAATATTTAGATGAAGTAAGAAATATGAAACACTTAAATTGTAATGTTAGTAAAATGTCTAAGGAAGAAGCGATAGAACTTCATTTTTCCCTATTACAAAAATTTAATGATATTATAAAAACTGATACTCATATGTATGAAATTCAATATTATCTGGCATATATACCACCAAATCATTGGAAGGAGTCTCAAAATGAAAGTAATGAAGTTAAGGGAGAACAAGTTTTTTATAACAATTTAAACCAGTTAAACTTTAATCCATATACATGCAAAATATCTATTATGTAAATCCCGTTTTCATTTAATCAATTTCATCACATCCACCTATAATTGTTGGGATATAAGTAGAGGTAGTAGATATTGGAAAATTAGTTTACATATTATTTTGATTGTGGGGTGCTTTTTTTTATTGTAATAAAAAATAATAAGCATAATGACTACATCACTGAAATATATATACCAAATTAATAATAATTCTTCAGAAAATAATTTGTTAACTTTGATATTCAACCAAAATAATACTTATATTGATGATTTATATCCAGGTTTATCGGAATCATCTTGTAGGTTAGCTCTCAATCGATTAATTTATATAATGTACTCAATAACAAAAAATATAGATGAGGTTAGTATTAGTAATCATCAAGTTCAATTTTGGAGTGAGCACAATTCTGAAATTTTCATCCAACAAATATATTACATCGCTGGTTTAACTACTAAACCAGCCTCAAATTTAATTAGTTATCATACAATTAAATATGATCCAGAAATGTTTATTAAAATATTAAAACAAAAGGCGCCTCAATCTTACAAATTACTACAACGTTTGGATTCGAAATTAATTTACTTTTCTCTTCTTACAAATTTATGGCATACTCTTCTCATGCAAAAAACACAAGACATTAATATAATAAAGAACAGTATTATACATCATCTTATAAATAATTGTTTTTATAATGAGGACCAACCAATAATTGAATCCGGAATACTTGACATATACACACCTTTTTACAGTCCTATGCATATCAGTAAATTAATTAACAGAGTCATTGAACCTTACCATAAAAATACAAATAATATACATATTATAGAAACTAAAGATCTTACTCATTTACATTATGAGCTTGTGATATCTTTACATAAAAAAACAGATATTGTATCTAATAAAATAACGGCATTTGTAGCTTACTTACCTAATAAATATAAAAATAATCATAACCTAATAAGATCTTTTCCCTATAAATTAATCAAAGATAATCCTTCAGATATATTAAAGAATATTTTAACTAATTATAAATATTTCTATACAAAAAATAGAGAAATAATGTTGACGAAAAACAATAAAATTCTGAACAAAAAAAGTAGAAATAGAAGAAGGAGTAAAAGTAGAAGTAAAAGTAGTAAAAGTAAAAGTAGTAGAAGTAAAAGTAGTAAAAATAAAAGTAGAAGTAGGAGTAGAATTAGAAGTAAAAGTAAAAGTAAAAGTAGAAGTACTAGTGGAAGTAGAAGTAAAAGTAGTAAAAATATAAATAGAAATAAAAGTAGAAGCAAAAAAAGTAGTATAACAAGCAATAAAAATCGTGGAAATATAAATATGAAAAAAATATGTCAAAATAGTAGTAGTAGTAGTAGCAGTAGTACTAGTAGTGGTAGTAGTAGTAGGAATAATAGTCCAACAAATTCGAGTTCAAGGTCATATCAACCTAAAAAGAACAAAAGAGATCAAATTTTAAATAATAGAGTGAGTAAAAAAAACCAAAGCAGAAGCCCTCTTAAAACTATTTATTTTATACCCAAAAAAAAAAATTACTAAAAAAGGATTGAAAAGTATATTAAAAAGTAGAAGATGGGATAACAACATTAATTATTTGAAATACAAAAATTAAATATTTTCGTATAATTTTCCATACCACTTATAAGAAATATTAATTTGGAATACAAAACATATATATAATAATAAAGATCTTTTTCAAATTTAAATAATTTTAAAATAATGTGTTTCATAACTATAAGATGATGATAAGATTTTTCAGTCATAATTATAGAAGTTTCATTATCATGTTTATTTTTATTTTGAATATGTGAAAATACTTCTTCATCACTCGATGCAAGTTGAACAGGAATCCTATTATGTTTAATTAGATACACAAGAAATCTAAATTGATTATGTTCATAAATATTACTAATTATAATTTGTATTTTTTTTTTTATTCAATCATGTTTTCCAGTTCAATAGTAATATTATAACATAATATTCTAGTTTGATCAAATAAGTAATAAGTTAACTTTAATTGGTACATTTTTAACTCTTCTAATTTATTGAGATACCCTTTATAATCATAAGAGTTATGTTCAACATTCATATTTTTTATTATTATAAAATTATATATTATTATTTAAAAAAATATATATATATATAAAAATAAACATATTACCAAAATGCAAATATTTGTAAAAACTTTATCTGGAAAATCAATAACAGTAGATGTGGAGTCTAATGAATCTATTCAAAGTGTAAAAAACAAAATTCAAGATAAAGAAGGTATACCACCAGATCAACAGAGGTTGATATTTTCCGGGAAACAGTTAGATGATCAACACACTATAAGTGATTATAATATTCAAAAGGATTCAACCCTCCACTTGGTATTAAGATTACGAGGAGGAGGATAATCAATCATTAAAATTCCCTCTAATGTTTTTTATTTTAAAAGGGCCACATACATGGCTTTCAAATTTTCCTCATAATATTTGAAAATGACATGCCGCTTAATTTTGTAAGTTAAGGAAACCAAACCAGATTCTGGAGTCCACGGAAATTGACAGAGATATACTGCTGAAGGTAGATGACAAATTCCATATTTCCTACCATAAGCCCTAATCTCGTTTAAAATGGTTTTAATTATACAGGAATGTCGACAAAGTACCCTTACATCTGACGAATGAATATTTAAATGGGTACTCATCTTTATAATCATAGGAGGCGATGGCACAATTAAAGCTAAGATTATATTAGAATTTGGATAAACATAAACACATACATTATCAATTAGAGGGTGAGTCTTTAGGTGAGATTCGATCTCTCCTAAACTTACATATTCGCCATTCTTTAATCTCTGGAAATTTATTTTACGATCAATTATGCGTAACATTCCGGATTCACAATTGATCTCCCCAATCTCCCCAATGTCACTCAATTGAATGGGCACCTTAATACTATTAGAATTACAATGGGTTTATCTCGTATGGGCGACCTTGACCCATACCATTGTCTTGGTGCCAGTTCTACAGCTATTGTGAGACGTTACGTTATAAATTTACTTAATTCAATTTATACGGCTCCTATTGACGAACATCTCATTAATAAGGTAAACTGTTATTCACAATCTCAATGGGAAATAGGTCGTATTCTTCCACAAAATCGATACGCTAGACATTCCATCGAACAAAAGGATCATTTGGATACAGGTAGAAAATACACTTACAAAGGCGCTGAAGTTCTTGAACCGAAAATTGGAGTACATATAGCTTCTAATACTCATTTAATATTTGTTTTTGATTTTTGTTCATTATATCCTAGTTTAATTATTGACTATAATTTAAATCGAGGGTTCGTGACTCGAATTTCACGTTGTCAACTCCCAGAAGTTGATGAAAATTTATTTCATATACTTATTATGGATGAAGATCCTTATTTTGCTTATGTGAGTGTTAAAGTCCAAGAAGGAAAACCATACACTCAATCACCATTACATCAGATATGTGAAAAATTAGTAAATGAACGAGGTATTATGAAAAAATTAGGAATGACCACTCAAGCTAACGCTCTTAAGATTATGGTAAATTCTATTTATGGGGCAATGGCGGCCATTAAACTACTCGCAGATGAACTGGTCCCATGCATGGTTACTGGTTATGGTCGGTATCATCTTAATCGGGCTCAACATTTTTATACTAAAGACGAAAATGGAATTGGAGCGACAGTTTTATATGGCGACACTGATTCATTATTTCTGAAGGTATCTCGTTCAGCAGGAACTGGAGATGAATTGGCTAATTGTTATAATACTAATCTCAGACAAGATATACCTTCTACATGTTATCTCAAACTAGCTTTCGAAAATGCATTTGGTGTTCTAGTGCTAATAAAAAAAAACATTATATGGCTATACAAGAAAGACAAGTTTGCAATAAATGTAAAATCAGTGGTTATAAAAAACGTATCAACCTTAGTAATCATCATGACTTAACAAATTTATTGCAACATGTTCTTATGATTTTACGGGACAATGACCCAGCTCACATTTTTAAGAATATTAGAAATGAAGTAACACAATGGTTTAATCAAATAATAAATCAAAATGATGATGAGATCAACCACCAGCGCTTTTTGAGTACCATTAAAATTCGACCTCTTCATATGTATAAATCAACTAGTTGCATTCATTATTGCTTGGGAACTAAAATTGAGCAACTTCATCCAGGAACAATAACAGCAGAAGGTGGTACTCATATTTCATACTATACAATGGTACCATTAGTACCAAGGGCTTTAACTTTACCCAAGAGTGTGTGTCTATGTCCAGCTATTACATATAGACCCCAAATACAAATAATTAATCGTTTAATGGGATTAATTTCTGATATAGGCCAAACTGTTAATGCCCTTATCCAGATTGCTGATTCAGAAAATGCGTCTCAATATAGTATAGAAAAGTTAAGCTTGGATTATCTAAAAAATGAAAGATATCAGCTCTATGAAAAAAATGTTGCACATGGTTATAGAGTTTGTAATCTGAGTGCCTGTGAGCTTTTGTTAAATATTCCTTGCATTGAAATAACTTCAATATGGCCCTCATTTCATTATGAGTGTTTAGAAAATTCAAAAAGAATAAGAAAAAAAATTCTGAATATAATTTTATTTTACGTACAACTTTTCATTATGATAAGACCAAAAGAAAATTGTGGGTGACTCTAGATTCTGATTCTCAATGTCGAAAATTTAGCAATTTAAAAAATATATCACATTTTCTTTCTGGTAATGTAAGCAAACTGACACATTTGGTACCAACGATCTCAATGGTGAATAGTAGCAATATTAATAATACAGACATTTTATTCTCATTAAATTCTAACTGTTTCGAAGAGATGTTAGCCTTTTTTATTTTTGTTTATAGTTTGGAGTGTGATATGTATGATATAATTATGGAAAATGAACAAAATAAGAGAGATAATGATGATGATATATATATATATATATATATATATATATATATATATATATATATATATATATATATATATATATATATATATATATATATATATATATATATATATATGTGTGTGTGTATATCACGAAAATAAACACGTGATTAAAAATGTGACAATGTCAGATCAGGGAGGAAAAATGAAACAGGAATTTCCTTAAGTACTTTCGTATATTAATACATCTTCAGAAGGAGTGATCACTCCTTCTGAGTGATCATCTTCAGAAGGAGTGATCAATACATCTTCACTCCTTCTGAAGATGTATTAATATACGAAAGTACTTAAGGAAATTCCTGTTTCATTTTGCCTCCGTGGTCTGACAGTGTCATATATATATATATATATATATATATATATATATATATATATATATATATATATATATATATATATATATATATATATATATATATATATATATATATATATATATATATATACATATGTATATATATAAATATATATATATATATATATATATATATATATATATATATATATATATATATATATTTTATTTTTTTAAAGTCAGTCAGTATATAATTAGGATATCAAAAGCCCATAACTCATTATATCATTTGGACTCTTTCATACAATGAATACCTCAGGATATTATGGTCAATATTTACCTTCTACTACCTATCCACCAGCAGCAACAACACAACTACAGCAACAACAAACAATAATTCAGGCAAAAAATGCAACCTCAATATATCACCAACCAACGACTACAGATGGAATTTATCAATCTCACCCCCCTGAGATGAGATGAAACTACTCTCCCCTCAACTTCAAACTGAAGAAAAGTATTATAGCACCCTCAACTTCATCAACGAAGATGAAGAGGTTATGGAAATTATTGCAGAAATGCTGAACAAAGCTTCAAGTTCGAATTATTATATACTTCCCAATGAGCCACCCAATATTCACAAAAAATTGATAACCATCGAAAATTTAAGAGAGTTGAATAAAAACAATATTTTAGAGAAATTAACTAAATTTAAAGAACAATATGAAAAAATCGGTAGTTCTGTATTTGAAGAAAAAATCAAGGCAAATAACCAAAACAACATGAAATATTATAGAATTAACAATGATTATTTAACTAGCTTAACCGTTAAGTTGTTGGAGGTAAAATGTTTTATTGTTTCGGGAGGAACAAAATTTGCCTTAGTACCTAATAAGATTGGAAATATTGAATTCGGTGAAGATATTCAGAAAATATTTGAAGAAAATCTAATCCAACCAATAGCTGAGGCATTAAAAATTGATAAACCTTCCCAGGGTAAAATCTGGAGTGCGTCAATGTATATAGATGGTCATAAAGATAAACAATGTTCTTTAAAATGTAATGAAATACTTATACAAAAACAGCCACAATTTCAGAACGAGTGTTTGTGTCAACGTATAAATTTAGGTGTTCAATTTTGTCCTTTTGTGGCCAACCCTAAAGAAGATGAAGTTTACATGGGTTCGCCGCTAGGAAATGTTTACATCAAAAATTCTAAAATATATGGGATTGGTCGTAACCGAATCCCTTACTCAAGTGAAACCTTTGTTGAAATTAGAGAATCCCCGTGTCCTGTTAATGCTTTAATTTCATTTGGTTTATCTGAAATTGGAGTTTTTAACAACAAAATAATTCTGTATCTACGTAATTTAGATTCTGTTTTTTATTCAGATGTCCCATCTAACAATATCCGAAATCAAGCCTCTGATGCAATTAAACAAATTCTTTTAACTAATAGTAGCATTAGGAAGAAACTAATGCCCAAATATAAAGATATTATTTCTAAAGTAATAGATGAAGTTCAGGCAGAAGAACCTGTATGTAATGGAAGTGTCACAGCAGAAGAACCACCATTCAAACGAATAAAAATTGAGAAAAACGTTAATGAGGACGTTTTTAAAGCGGCAGAGAAGTGTAATTTGGATGTGGAAAATAGTAAAATAGTAGCTCCTTTAGTCGGAGAATTAAATGAAGAGGAGAATTGTATTAATTATGAAAATCAAGAGGAAGCAGCATTAAATTTCCTTAATATGTTCTAATAAGAAATTATACATTAAAAATGATAATGTAAAACTAAAAATTATTTAAAGAAATTAATAGATTTTTGTATTATTCCAATATGCTATTTTTTTTTTTTTAACAAAACTAAATTCTATTGTTTTTTTATTTTAGTAAATCACCATTTGTAAGGAAATTTGCCTAAAAATTTTGCGAAATTCTTCTGAAATTTGTAGGTAAATCTCATACTGGGAGCAAACAAAATTTTGTATTAAAAGATAGTTGAGTGCTTTCGGCACCCACACCATGGAGAGAGAAGATAAAAAAAGATCCTCCGGCTCCTTTTCTTTACAGTGGCACGCTACCTTCCGGAGAGAGCAGACGTGTGTGTGTGTGTCTCTCTCTCACACAGGCTAGTGCTGTTAATGGGGTTTGCGCCTGCTACCTTGGCAATGTCTTGTGCTCGATTTTCCTAGTGGGCCATATAAATATAGTAAATCACAGCAAATTTATTTCATTTCTTCTGTGAATCTTGATCGATTCACATATCAACCTTTTCCTGACACTAAATGAAAATGAATGAACTCATATTAATAGTTGGATTTACCAAAAGTTGTATGTGGTCCCAAAAGAAAAACACAACTACACCAATTACATCTTCCCACTTAATTGTAACGGATGAAAATGAGAAAAATCAACAGCCCCTCTAACATCATGGGAAAATGATACAGTGATGGAAACATCTACATTTGTCTCACTAATGATAACTTCAGAAAATGAGAGAGCAGCTTACAACACAACAACAACTAAAAAGAAAAAGATAACTAAACCTCTTATTAGCAACTCACATTCTTCATCATCAACAGCAGCAACAACAACAACAACAGCCAAACCAAGACTGGTAGTAATATCAGCAGAAAATGATACTGATGAGGAGACAGCATCCACCCCTCAAGAAAGCCCGTCAACTTCAGATGAGGAGATAGAAACTACTCCGCCCTTAACAACAACAACAACCAATGATACTGATTCTGAAGAAAGCCAGGCAACAACATCATCAGAAAATTATTATAACTATGAGGAGACTGGGCGAGGTGAAGGTCAGGGATGTCCGCTCTGTCGGGCCAGCTGTCCTGAACCGAACTCGGACCGGCGTATCTGTCCCTTCGGTAGACGCTAGGCTGTGTGGGCGTGTTCTCGAGCGGCGCGGCGTGCCCACAACAACAACAACAACAACAACAACCAATGATACTGATGAGGAGACAGCATCTACCCCTCAAGAAAGCCAGGCAACAACATCATCAGAAAATTATTATACAGTTGAGGAGACAGAAACAACTCCTCCCTCGACAACAACAACAACAACAACCAATGATACTGATGAGGAGACAACATCTACCCCTCAAGAAAGCCAGGCAACAACATCATCAGAAAATTATTATACAGAAGAGGAGATAGAAACTACTCCTCCCTCGACAACAACAACAACAACAACAAATGATATTGATTCTGAAGAAAGCCAGGCAACAACATCATCAGAAAATTATTATAACTATGAGGAGACAGAAACTACTCCTCCCTCAGCAACAACAACAACAACAACCAATGATACTGATGAGGAGACAACAACAACAACAACAACAACAACCAATGATACTGATGAGGAGACAACATCTACCCCTCAAGAAAGCCAGGCAACAACATCATCAGAAAATTATTATACAGATGAGGAGACAGAAACTACTCCTCCCTCGACAACAACAACAACAACAACAACCACCAATGATATTGATTCTGAAGAAAGGCAGGCAGAAACTACTCCTCCGTCAACAACAACAACAACAACAACAACCAATGATACTGATTCTGAAGAAAGCCACGTAACAACATCATCAGAAAATTATTATAACTATGAGGAGACAGAAACTACTCCTCCTTCAGCAACAACAACAACAACAACAACAACCAATGATATTGATTCTGAAGAAAGCTAGGTAACAACATCAATAGAAAATTATTATACAGATGAGGAGACAGAAACTACTCCTCCTCCTTCTCTTCTTCCTCCTCATGATACTGTCACAACTAAAAAGGCAAATATTACTAATCTTATTAGCAACTCACATTCCTCAACAACAACGACAACAACATCAACAACAACAACAACCAATGATATTGATTCTGAAGAAAGCCAGGCAACAACATCATCAGAAAATTATTATAACTATGAGGAGATAGAAACTACTCCTCCTCCTTCTGTTCCTCCTCCTCATGATACTATCACAACTAAAAAGGCAGATGAGGAGACAGAAACTACTCCTCCCTTAACATCAACAACAACAACAACAACCAATGATACTGATGAGGAGAGAGCATCTACCCCTCAAGAAAGCCCGTCAATTTCATCATCATCATCAGTTTCTACTATTTTTACCCCTGTAAATTTAGCGACAACAGAAGAAAGCCAGGCAACAACATCATCAGAAAGACCGGCCACGGCCACAACACCACCACCATGGGAAAATGATACAATGACGAAAACATCTACAGTTGTCTCAACAGAAGAAACAATAATTATTAAGGCAACTACCCCATTAACGACCGAAGAAAGCCAGTCAACTTTAGAAACAACAGAAGAAACTCCTAAAGAAGAAACCACTGACTCAACAACACCAAATGACACACAAGAAACAATCAATATCAATTCGACTGTTCTTATTATTATTATTATAATTCCTATTTCTTTGATAAGTTTAGTAGTACTTTTCATTTGGATTTATAATAACTTCTCGTCTTATACATTAAATGAAGATATAGAATTAAACCACTCTAATCAGGTTAAAACGAAATATGATTTAATAAAAACAATGTTTTTCTAATCAATTTCTTGCTCAATAATTTCTGTCTTAATGCATTTATTGAATGATTAAAAGCAAAAAAAATATTTGATCATTTATTATTCCAGTTTTTTTTTGTGCACACACACACACACACACACACACACACACACACCGGTCTGGTATTCTATTTAGAATATTAACATTTAAATTTATCCAATAAGAAGGTTAATTTGTTTTTTAAAGTTTCGAGGCCTATTAGCATAATATTTTCAGGCTTTAATGCACCTGAACTTTCAATATTGAAATAAAATTGTTTCCGTTTATTACAATCTTCCAGAAAATAAGAAGAAGTGTTGTTACAGCAATCAAAATCTATATTAATTGTCGGATTCCATTTGGCGTGGTTTTTGCCAATCCCCTTGATAGCATATGCTTTTAAGCATAATTCTTGTCCATTATTAAGTTTAACCAAAGGAATTGGGATTTCTTTATGAAAAGATGGTATTATATCAGATGTTGTTATGAGGTATTGTTTGTCTTCACAACATTTAACATCCAAAAGAAATTCTACTGCACATTTCGTACAAAAGTTAATACATTGACATTCCCATGGAATTTTTAATTTATTAATGAATTCATCTGAAGGTATTGGAATTAGACCTAGACGATGAATAATGAACTCATCACTTAATATAGTAGTATTTTTTTTAATTTGAACCCAATCAATGGCTATAGTAGGAGTCTCAGCTATAAAAATCCGCCGCAATCCATTTACTAGAGCTAAATTTATGTTTTCTATTTTAAATTGTATCATGTCAGGTGATAAATCTAAAATTTTAATTGTTATCTGATCTGTATTGGTAGCCATGTCTTGAAATAATATTGTTTTGAATAAACCGTTTACCTAATATATATATATATATATATATATATATATATATATATATATATATATATATATATATATATATATATATATATATATATTATGTAAGGTTACAATCCTGGAATCCTGGAAAGCCCAATCCAGCGATTTGATATATTTTTCTAACTATAAAGTTATTTTTATTGGATTCCGATTGAGGGAAAATATAAGTACCATTGTTTTGAATACCCCTTGGACGAGAAGAAGAATTGGGAATTCTATGAGAGGGGGCATTTATTCCACCCTTCTGGAGTAGACCATAAGAAGATTTATTTCCATTAGATGGACCAGGACCACTGATCTCGTCTACTTCATCTTCAATATTATCTTGTATGACATTTCTATGAATTTCATCATCTTCTGTTGGACTGCTTCTATCTTCTCTTATTTTGGCTCTTTTGAATCTCCTAATTAATCCATAATTCATTCCATGAATTATGGATTAATTAGGAGATTCAATTATGGAATGAATTCCATAATTCATTCATTTTTTACTGATCCTAATCCCTCTCCTGTAAATATATTAAGTGAAATATAGTAATGAATTAACAATCTTAGTGGTATTTCTTGTTTTACTGTTAACAGTGGGAAAAACTTTTTATTAAAATTACCAGTTGAATATGTTTTTCAAATTCTTATTTGGAAATATTTTTCTTTTCCATTACGATTTTGGAAATTAAAAACAGTTAATTAACTCCTAGTTGAACTGGACATTTATTTTATACTATTTATTTTTATATAATTTATAAAAAAAAATTATTTTTTAATAATTTTACATACACTTTCTAAATTTAATAAAGTCGAATCATCCAAATTAAAAAAAATTAAATCTTCTGTTTTTATTTGTTTTTTAATATCATTGAAAAGGTTTTCTAATTTGTTATGTTTGTTATTATTGTTTTCTCCATTTTTTGGAGATTCTGTTTCAATTTGTTGTTTAGGGGACGATGTATTATTTCCAGGTGAAGAAAACATTATATGGTTTTCAGTATATTTTCATTTCACACACACACACATAAATAGAGAGTATATATACTTTTTTTTTTTAGTACCTGTTTAATTTAATTTTGAGTTAATCTGGCAAGATTTCTATCATTTATTTCACAATTTTGTTCACAAATTCCCTCTATGATATTAATAGTTGGTTCATTCACTGGTAAATGGGATTGTGGAATATTTGCCAAACGATTGCTGTTTATTGGTAGCCATGATACCTGGTATACGTTTTCAAAAAAAAGATGAGCATCTGCCAATGAAATATTTTTAAGGGCCTTGGGGAAACTACGCAAAAGAACTGACAGACAATGTAGGGCAATAAACCCACTATATGGTTTCTCTACCAGATGGCACTCTTCCATTATTTGGGCTACAATTCCACGTTCTGGTGAATATAACTCAGTGGCCTCCGTAATGTTAATTGGGAGTGTGAGAAAGTTAACAGTCTGGTTCATTGATACAAACCAGGGCGAATTGAGTTTATCATGACAGTTAGCATGAATAAAGAGTGCCATCATTCTTGTGGTACACAGGAATGTGGTACACTATTTATTTCCTTATTTCTATATTTTTCAATAAGGTGACACTCTAATACATAATGTTCTAAGGTGTGGGCGTGCGGCATACTACATAATTTACACTCCTTATTTTTTTCACTGACATCAACACCGTATTGCCAGATATATTTATATCCTAATCGTAATCTCATGTAAATTGAATCCTTCCAAGTAGACTTTCCTTTACCATAAGTGAAGGACGAATTTGTATTTATTATTGAATAATCCTTAAGTGTGTTACTACTGTCCACCATTGCCATTCTCTTTATCATTTCTTCACCCTCCTGAATCACCTTGAGTCTTGTTTTTATTTGTTTCAAGGTTAACTGACATACAACATCAACAAGAGTTTTTTCAGTGGCTCTCTTCGCTATGTCATCAACTACCTCATTCAACAGTATTCCCACATGTGAAGGGATCCACATGAATCTTACTTTATACCCAGTTTTTTCTAGTCTCTTAACATTCTCTCTACACTCTATCACAATATTCTGATATACTGGGCGTGTGCTATTTAAAGACTCTAACGCTCCTCTGCTATCAATAAAGAAGCAAGCATTTTTACCACATTTGACTACTTCCTGTAATCCTGCTAATACACCTTGGAGTTCAGCCTGCGTTGAAGAGACATTGTCAGTTAAGCGGCGTCCAATAACAGTATCTACAGTGCCAATGTCAGTGTACTCCCTGATCAAGACTCCACATCCTGCCTCCCATCCCTAGCTACTGACCCATCACAATATACATGTAGAGTGTTTTCCGTAGGCAGTTGTCTAATTATACAATCATATGTTGCCCTCAGCTCTCCTATTTCATACATACTTTTTTTCTTATGCAAGGGAGTAATTACTACATCTACATTACAATCCTCCCATGGTGGTGTAAATTTTCTCTTGGGCACAGCTACACACTCTGTAATAACATCATACTTTATAACATAATTTATTCATATATACTCCCTTCTTCATCATACACTGTTCACTACTTCCCACCTTTTGAACCGAGAGGATTAATTCATCTGCAGATTCAACTCCATCCTCATTATCTCAATCATAGCATTTCTTGGGCATCCTAAGATAATTCTCATTGCTTCATTTTGTACCTTCTCCAACTTGCCCATCCTACCTTTACCAAAACAAGAAATGACAGGTGCAGCATAATCAATAAGAGATCTTACAGTACTCAAGTATAACATTCGTAGCACAGGGACTCCCACTCCCTTTCCACAGCATGCCAAAGCCTTCAGAGGTTGTAATCTCTTCCGACATTGACCCAACAGTCTGTTCATCTCAGCTTCCAAACTCTCATGGGTATATCCAACATATATGCCTAAATATTTATATATATTACCTCTCTCTATATTTTTATCGTTTATTTTCAAAACAATGGGGCTCCGACTTCTACATTCAAACTTAGTTTTGTTTTCATTAACCACCAATCCCATATGGTGACACAGGTTTCCGAAATTGTCCAACACTGTTTGAACCTTTGAAATATCTTTGCCCTGAAACAAAATATCATCGGCATATATGATCGGAGTTACCCCATTTGAGTATCTCTCAGGTGCTATCTTATTCATTAGTACATTAAACAGGGTGGGACTCAACACTCGTCCCTGAGGTGTGCCGAGTTCAAAAGACCTCACACCTGACATACAACCTTGATACCACACCTGAGCCTTCCTTTCGTAAAGATAATCCCCTATCCAGCGCAATAATTTCCCTTTAACTCCAAGACTAGCTAATTCATATAAAATAACCTCTTTGTTGGCTTTATCAAAAGCTCCTTGTAAATCAATGAAAATTCTATAATAATCATTTTCATTAGCTAGACATTTAATAATACAATCAGAGGTACTTTTTCCTTTGAGGAACCCGAACAAATTACTAGACAGCTGATCACCTATTATATATAAAAGTCTATTTAAAATGATCCTCTCCATCATTTTACAAAAACACGAAGTATAAAATCCTTTCTTAGATCTTTCCAAGAATCTAATGACTTTCTCGTTACAGCGGGTAATGAACTATGTTTGGCAGCTTCCGCCCATTTATTTACGAGCCCATTTGCAATTCCTTGCGGGTCTGGATGTGCAACAAAATTGTGCTTTTTACCCCTTATTTTATTTACGTCTTGCCAGATTTCCTTCAAGTTTCTGTTACTCCCAACTTTCTCTGCAAATTCCTGCCAATACTTGCTCCTAATTTCCTTTCTCTTCTCCCCACACAGCCTAGCAACTGCCAGTAAAGCATTCTTCCCTTCCTCAGTCCTACCATTCCAATTCCAATCCCTGTGAGCTCTCCTCATTGTTAATGTCCACGCCTTAAGCATCTTGTCATGTGTATAATTTTCTTTTCTGGGGGGATGCCTTTTTATACTAGATGGTTTCCGGTTCAATGTTGCATTAAATACATCTACCTCCTTAATTAAATCTTCATAAAATGCTTCTGCCGAAACCGGCTTATAAGTATCATACCAAGACTTAATATGGCCAACAAGACCCCTTAATTCTCCCTCATTAAACTTTAACCTTTTCCTCTGAAGGCAGGCATGCTTTTTATCTAGTTTAAGCTGTATTTGTAATGCAAAATGATCACTTAGCATTTCATCCACAGTAAGACAATTCCCCTCTATGCCCTCAGCATTTATTAAACAAGCATAATCTAATCTCCCTCCCCTCAAATGAGTAGGAGAGGGCTCGCCCAGCAGTTGAACATCTTCATGTTCTTGCAAAAACTGGTACCATCTGCAACCATTCCTATTTGCTTTACCCCTTGTGTGAGAGTTTTGAGAGAATTTGTGGAATAAATTAAAATTGGTATAAGGAATTTTAGCTCGGAAAATTTCTAAGAACTTTCTTTATTCTTTAACCTTTATTCCTGTCGTGATATTCAACTAGATCGCCTGAGGAAGGACTTGCTTAGCTAACACACCAGTGTAGTAAACAGCTCATTCCTCACTTTGGGACCATGTATGAACAATTGACTAGGCGCAAGCAAACGCCGAGACCCCAATGAAAATTGAAATCCCCTCCACTTAGGCCGCCGACCTTCGCCAATCGCCGAAGCGAATCTAACGAGTAGGTCACGGGCTCTCACAACAATAATTTATTGTTGTGTGGTGCCGTATATTTGATCCAAAGCTCAGAAAATTAGTCTCAATTTTAGTCGAGTGTGAAGAACATTTGCATAACAATAATAATGTGTGGGGGTGTAACGAAAAGACAGTGTTAACCATAACAACTTAGTTTATTCAATAAAGTACTAACTACTACAACAAAACAAAAAGAAATGTCAATGACGTTACTCGAAATCCTTCCTGTGACACTATCAATGACAGCTAGACACCAGCCCCTAGGACTGCATAATGAACTAACTCGAACATAAGCGTGACCACAGAGGAATCAACAAGCAACAAGAACTAACAGATCTATAATCACAATTACAACAAATGACACAGTAGGTTCTGAAATACGTCTCCAGTAACCTCCTAAGTGTTCTACGCCTCAGTGCAGTCTACACCTGCAACAGCGGTTGCAATGCAATCAAATCAGTAGTCTTTCAATGACAACAATAACTAATGGGTTCACTGGCAACTCCAGCACCCTTCCTCAAATTAATCCTTACGTTAACACTACGTCCCACGGACGATCAACAATCAATAACAATTGATTTACGTTAATAACACAATAACATTTACGTTAATAACAAGGTAACATTTACGTTAAATTAACAACTCTTACAACTGTCACTAGTAACGCGGAAATCAAACAACACTCTACCCGTCGAGCATTCAGTGAGAAAATCCCATTAATCCCTGTACTTCCAGACAGCTGATTAATCTCTTTACTAGTTACGTTAATTTACGTTAATCGGTTACTAATCACTCAGCGATGGTAAACTCTGATTTGCAATGTCCAAAGTGCTAAGAGAACGGTAATCACTCGTGATTACCTTTAGAGTAATTAATTACTATCCTCAAGATCAGTAATTAAACAATTAAAATACGCAACCTTTCACACTGGCTCAGCAATTTACATTAAGGTATGAATTCCGTCTAAGCCTTCCATACTCAGACCAATTCAGGCGACTAATAACAGTAATTAGCCCCACGTTTACGTTATTCTAAAATGACGCTACTCCTCCCACGAGTCAATCAAATGCCGGTACTTCCGGGCAGATAACGACGTTACGTTAATGGAACAATGTAGCCTTCGTGTGAGTCGATCAAACAAGGATCGAGATTAATTACTTTGACTTCCTGAAACACGTCAATTACCCGGCCCACTGACCGTTAATTACGACAGACAATACTCTAATTCTTATCTGGCTGATGGCTAGGCTCCTCGAGACTACCGTAGCTGCTTACAGGAAAGTAAATTAACCCAAACGCATTCTACGTTACTCAAATTGTCAAAGAACAAATTCTCTTAAAGCAATGGGCGTTCCCTTGGTTACGTTATATTAATTGCCTCGCAATCACCTCACTGAATACTGGACTTCGATGTCCTACCAGATAACCAGGAGAATATATGTATATCCAAGTACTCGTCTACAGCCGAGTTCACCCACGACAATGACAAATCACACTAACAAATCACAGTGATTTACGTTACAATCCGGTTGCAATGACAATACTGCAGAATCTAGCAAAATAACATACAGGACATGAACCCTCTAGAGCAATGCCTCACAATGGTTTTACTGGACTGCAATCACATCCGGTGATTGCTCAACACTAGCAACAATCACCATCAAATAACAACCCCCTTTGCAATAACACACACGGCAAGTACTCCAATTTCCAAATATTAGGATACTGCACACACTTACTTACTTACTGCTGCAAAGGACCCCTAGAACATAGGTCAATATATTGCAATCACCACACAGTAAATAACACATTAACACTGGGCACCGTGACACTATGATTATATATATATATATATATATAATTACCGCTGACACATGTAGCCTACAGCTATCAAACGTTATTGGGAACACTAAGGAGAATCTCACACTCCTTAAATCACATGGGTGAGTGATTTATCGGTCACGCATGCCGATAAACACTCGAGAGTTACGTTACTCGACAGAGCGGGGGCGGTCTCTCTAGACGGCCTCGTCACTCACCAAACCTCACCAAAATTACGTTAATTAATACTGCAACCACAATATATATATTTATATAAATCACACTTGTCACGGCCCTGGGAACACTACAAGAAATTTAAGCCACACTGTGGCACACTCCACAATAATCATTGCCAGGAATCACTGGCGTTACACATACCTGAGCGCTCAGTGCTGGAATTCCACACCTGCAAGACCACACATGGAAATTATATCACTCCGTCCCACGGACGATCAAAAATGATTACCACAATGAAATAAAAGAATTTATTACATGGACATCCTCTCCGTCCTTGGTTAAACTATGTATCCTGTTCCCCGTGTGTACCCACACACACACACACACACTGTACGTCTGTGTACACCAAGTCCCTCTGGACTGACAAGATGACAACACAGGTGATTAATCTCCTCGCCCACAATTCACTCCACCTGAACAGGTGCTGCGTGACAATGTGACGGAACACTTGACCTCGAATTCAAGCTTTAGAGACTACTAATCACCGAAATACACACATAGGTACTTACTCATTCACACTGCCGGCTTTACACACCATTCCCATACATCAGGCACCCCGCTATAGGTGGCTGGCTCGCTCCGGGTGGCGTAGGCGGCGGTAGTTCCTGACCGTAGTACTTACACGGAAAATTGGCGCACACTCGAACCCCTCCCACTCAACACGGCTGAGTTCGCACCCTCGACTCCCCGGTGAAGTGAAGCGTTCATACCCAGGTGACACGCACAACGATAGCGTCTCACACCAACCTTGGGAAATTGCCTTAACACTGACACGAATTTCCCCGTTCCCATCGACTGCTACAGAGCACTAGCAAGTCTAATCATCACTGGTATGGGATCTACGAGTCTGTTGCTGCTCGTATGCACATTCCCCCACGATCCCAGATCACTGTACCTCTACCCCCTGCATACAATAATGTCTTAAACCCCTCCAAGCGACGACTTCGGCCGGATTCTGTGACGACCGATGTCGTAGGTGAAGCAGGAAGCATCAGCAGTTGTAGTCCAGCCACCACGACGCCCTATACATCAATTTGGCCGAATTGAGTACAGGAACGTCTTGACAAGGTGGCGGCTGAGTTCAGAATGATGCTACACAACGGCTATTCCCGCGTCCTTCTCGAAATAACCAATGAGAGGAAGGCATACAGCGGCCAACCCCTCTCATCCAATCAGCGACGGTGTAGCATAGCCCCTAGGGCTGCTCCAAGATGGCCGACCAACATGGCGGCTCAAGATGTTTACTAAGATGGCGGCTGGTTTCCATGACAACCACTCAAGTGGCCGGCGAGCGTGGGACCCCACATGTTTCACCCCACGCCTGCGGCCTAGGCGTTCGCGCGCAAAGTTGTCTGGCTCCATGCCATACAATGAGATGATGCTATCAGCTCTAGCACTGTCCACAGACATGCCACCCCGGCCAGGGTAACATTTATGGACTGCTGATGACTGGGGCTCTCACATGAGCCCAAACACTAGATGTTTCGGTTGCTGGTACAAAACTTAAGTCCGCCCACTTAACAAGTGCACTTAACAAGTGTACTGGCTCCCACAGGCATAAGAGCACTATTGTAAGTGAGCTGGTGAACCACCTCCTCACACCTTGATCCTAAAGCTGGATGTCTGGCATTAAAATCCCTTACCACAAGCGTATCTTCAGAAAAGAAGGAATCTGGCAAGTATCGTAAATCAAGGGAGGTATCAGAGATGTATAGATTAATGAAATTTAACTCTGGGTCCTTTAATTGTATCCGCAAGCTAATACTTTCAATACCTCTATATCTCTGAGGGATTCCAGTTATCTCGGCAGATATGGTACTTTTGACACAACATGAGACCCCCTTAGTTCCTCCATCAGCATATAAATGAAAGCCTCTATAGCCATTTAGCCTCAGTATGCTACCATCCCTATCCCCAGTTTCCTGGAGTGCTACTATGTCAATATCCTCTCTAAGAGTATAATAGTGTACATCCACCGCTCTAGTTTTTAATCCATTAATGTTCCAAGATAATATTCTCAATTTACTTTCATCCATGATTAATAATAAAACTACCTTTGCCCTGTCCGTCACATTCCATGAGATACGAGAGTACCTTAGAAACTTCCTTCCAACACCGTAACATGTTTTCTTTCTCCTCACCTTCACAACTACTACTAACATCGAAGGTAATATTTTTCATATCTATTTTCTTTGTTATTTCTGTAACCCGTTTTACTTTAACCGTTCTTTCACCATTTGTCACAACAGGAGGTTGAACGAGTGTATTGATTATTGAACGAGTTGAGCTAGAAAGTGTATTCTCCTGACTATCCTCTATCATCGTTACCTCATGCACATCATTACTTTCTTCTACGCACGTTTCACTTTCCATTTCACGTCTCGTTTTACTTTCAATTACACGTCCTGTTTCACCACCATCTTCACCCCGTCTACCTTCCATAGCCAATTTTTCCAATGCCTCAATCCTCTTATCGAGTTTTTTTAGATACTCCAAAATTTGATTACCAACCTCAGAGGTGACCATATTGTCCTGAACCTTGTCGTCACAAGGTTTCAGTTTTTCCACTGCATGATGTACTTTCCCTAAGCTCGCCTTTACTTTCTCCGTCCCTTTTTCCCACACATTGATCATAGGGGCTGCCGTTGGCTTCCAACTGTTTCCTCCATGTTCCTCTTGCACAATTTTTCCTTGCTGCGAGGATACATCTATCCTGCTTGTAGGACCCGTTCTAGTCTCTTTCAGATGAGGCTTCATGGGGCATAGAGAGGAACCAGCATTGTGGCTGCCTCGACAGTTGCAACAAAATGGGATGATTTTTTCACTTCTTTCAATCTTGACTCTACACTCTCGCGAGTCGTGATTTTTCCCACAATACCGACACCTGGGGTCAAACTGGCATTTCCATGCCATATGTCCCCAACGTGAACACTTCATGCACAGTATGGGCTCCTCAACGTATTTTGCAACGTTCCTATAGCCTAGTCCTTGCACAAAAATTTTCTCTGGCGCCTCACCCTTTACCAAGGCAACAACCTGCCTTCGTTTGTCACCACGAATTTATATAAACAAGGATAATGATCGGTCTCTTGTAAGTGGCCTAGATGCTTATTGTTTGGTTATGCCTGGAGCTGATAAACAATATAAGGTGTTAGGTTCCCATCGTATTTTATATAATACATTTGTAAATATGTCTAATGGAGAAATGTTCAACACTAGTCTAAATGGAATGGGAATGTCAGCTCTTAACGTCTGTGTTATTATTGTTCATGCCATGATTCATTTAAAATGTTTACTTGATAAAAATATACTTCCCACTGAGAAAATGCGACACTCTAACAAACATTTCATTGAAGAAGTAATAAAACATGTTCCTTCCACATTATTCGGGCATCCCATGTTACCAATTGTTACCTTCAAAGACCAATAAAAGAACAATTTATAACAATTTAATTAATTTTTAAAAAATAAGAAAACAATGTCGTGGAATATGACTACAAAGCCACTTGTATCATATTTTCCTTCTGATATAACTAGTGATACTAATGCAATTATTACAACTAGTGACACTATGTCAACAACAACAACTACATCCACTACAACATCTACCATTACTACTGATATATTGTCGCCAATAAACAATGATGACAATAATAATAATAATAATAATAATAATGATGATAATATTAATAATTATTTTAACAGTAAACAAATGTTAGATACTGAAGATTTTACTCAAGATATGTTTTTTTTATAAATATGTACGATATCTTAACGAGGAAAAAAGAGCACCAGCTCTTCTTGTTTTTGATTTCGATAAAACATTAGCCATATATGATGAACAACAACATTTACAACTGAATTTGTCAGATAGTTTTCCTTCAGTATATACACGGCCATTTTTATATGAGATGTTAGATTATATGAAAGCCACCAACAAACACAATATTCTTATTATTTTATGGACAGCAGGAAAACGATCATATATTCAAAATGTTTTAACTTTATTGAACATGTGTCAATATTTTACACATATTTTAACGTATTATGACTGTGTTTTATCTAAAAATAAATATGGTGTTAGTAAGTCATATAAATATATTGTCAATAAATACCCTAAATATTCAGATATGAGAGCCATACTGATAGATAATTGGGCTGTTTATAATGCTTTGGGAAGGAAAAGAAAGAGTTATAGGACAAATTATGATGATGGAATAGTCAAACAGTAATACAGTCGACTGATATCTATCAAACCTTATGCCATATATGACAAGGTGAAAGAATTTGGGGCTTTCAATATACCCCCTCATCAAATAAATGATATTGATATGTTCATTCGTTCTAAAGGCTTTAACGGCAAAACAAATAATAATTATAATCATAATAATAATAATAATAATAATAATAATAATAATGGAACAGATTCATCCACACCAGGAAAATTAGACCAGTACCCATCATATGGGGACACAGCTCTCTTATCCTTAATATGTTTCTGTGAAAGAGAAATCTTTGGGATAGTAGCAACTCCGACTATACAAAACAAAAGAAGTATAAACAGTGACTACTATATTATTATGCTTGAAAACGATCAGTTATCATTGATAAATAGAAACAAGGTAGAAAATAGTCCCCTTATATGGAAAAAAAATTCAACTTAATGATGGTAGTACTATTAATATCTATTTTATATTTCTATAAGTTTGATTAAGTAGGTACTCGTGCGATTATGCCTGAAAGCTTCTAAGGCAGAATCCCGGCTGGAGAAGCAACAATATCGCTTTCAGCTCACATTGGAATGGTCAAAGAGCGATTGGTTTGTATCCCTAGGACTCAATGATCGTTGGTCATCTTGTGTTAATTAATCATCATCATCATCATCCATTCCATACGTTTTTATTTCGGATATGATTTTTTCTATTAATTCAAGTTGGTTATTTAACATTAAGTCTTGTTCATGTATATTGTCAATAGTTGAAAGGTTAGCCCTTTTCCATAATTCATTTTTACTTTCCTCTGTTTTTCTGTAAATTTCTTCAATGTTGTTTTTATAAATTTCTTGAGAGTTTTTTAGTTGCCATTGATAATGTTCATGTAACTGTTGTTGGAAATTTCCAACACCGAATACAACACTGTTGTATTCTCATTAATTATTACTAATGCTACTAATCTTTGTAGTTAGTAAAATTAACACAACGTAGAATTCACATGTACTAATAATTTCATCTGTGCAATAGGCTAAAATTCTCACGTCACCCGACGCCAGTATTGCGTCAGATTTCATTACAATAAACACATTATATCCAATGTATCTGAGAATTGAATTCGATTCTCTATAACCAAGGCGTTCTGTGTGATAATTAATTACAGATAAATTGACCTCCAACTAAAAGCCGAATAGAGCGTTAGAGTCATAGCAGTTATCTAGCAATAAAAATTAACGTCACAAGTGAATGCCATGGAGAGACATTAATTCCTCTCCATTATATGTTTACTATCACTGAACTGGCAAATAGTAATATTTCACTCTTCTAAATAATAAACCCGTCCTGTCTCGAACATTTCAAGCACAACTGCGAGAAATACTAATATTCATGATAATAATTTGTCTAATGAACGCGAGACGCGGAGCGGGGAAGGAGAGCAAGCCAGTACACGTGTTGAGAAGCTCTCGAGCGGACCTGTTCGCGTCGTGCTCACGAGGAGACGCCATTACCCAGCCATCAGGGTAAACGCTATCCATCCTCCAGAAGAAAGTCTCCACTGTGAGGCGTGAAAGGCCTTGCAGACAATATCTTCAACTGGTGTCAGTGTCACATAAGGAACCTATCAATTCTGGTTCTTTGTGATTCCACGTGACTGGCCAGTGAAGCGCGCCATTATCCAGGATAGGTGAAGCCAGAGCCTGGGACGCGAATTTCGGCAATCTTAAAACTTATACAGTGCCCATATTAGCTAAGTATCTTATCCTTATTTGATGCATCTGATAGGGTGTAGAATTGTAGCTGGGTGATTTGTCGTGACGACGTATACCAACACCAAACTACAGGTCAATATCCATTATCTACTATTAACATTAATTTCTTGGACATAGAAATTCAGTAGTTTAATTAGTTGCTATTGTAAATATTTGTCTTGCAGCACGTGAGAAGAATTCTCCTAGCTTTCCTCTCCCATGTCAATCGAATCCCAATCGTCATCCAGTCGAGCCCAGGAGAATCAGAGGAAGCGTCGTGACTTACTTTAAGGAATCGTCATTAAGCTAAGATTCCTTTGTATTCCTTTAATAATTATCTGGAATTATTTACATGCAGAACTCTGTTTTGGATTGACATGTGTTTATTATGATTATCATTATTATATTCATAATCTATGTTCCCATTAATGATAATGACATTGATTTCACAATAATTCATAGGATTAGATTATTATATCTTGGATTAGTGAACGAACCACACTAGTTCCTGGACGTACTGAGTTCCAGTAATAACCCCCCAATGTCGGTGTTTGAGGTTTGATTCATTTAATTATACAGCCCATTAATTATTTCTATGATCATATTCTCTAGTATTTTATCCATAGTTACTGGTTCATCTAGGAATTATCAAATGATCATAATTTCTCAGTTTCCCTCTTTACTATAAAAGCGGGTGGTCCTTCTTAATTGAATTTACTATATTAATATTTAAATAATTAGATTCAAGCCCCAAATGTCCCACATTATGGTCCTTATCGAACCGGATAGGCATTAAATTTATAATTAAAATATTAATCATTAATAACTAATCCTTGTGTGACATAAGCTAGATTAACTATTTAATTAATTGTATCAACTAACAGTGTAACACATCAGTTAGTCTAGATCACACTAACATATTGCTACTTTCACCTCATGTATAAGGTAGCTTTAGTGGGTCATAGCCAATTACCCACAACACTTAGACCTATACCTCACACAGAGGTGAGAATTTTTAGGTCACCAGGAGCAACAGCTCCTAACTTTTATAACAACCCCACACTAACACCTGCGTTAGAGTGGCTTCACCATCTAACCATTATATACTTAGGTGGAAATGACATCCATCCCACTCGTCATCCAGCTGAGGTGATCAAACACCTCAAAGCCATAATTTCTTCTTTCAAGCTCATCAGTAAATCGGTAGTATTCACATTAGTGGAACCTCGCCAACCAAGTCAAGATAATCGTTGGGGAGTAACCCCAGAATACTACCAGAGAGCTGCTAAGTACATAAATTTGAGGCTGAAAAAACGAGTGAGATTGGATGCCACATATATCCAATTTACAGCCAGACCTTATAGACAGAACCTGACCAGAGATGGTGTACACTTGTCAGGAGAGTCTAGGTTGCATGTGGTTGACAAGTTAATTAACACCATCAACCATCACAGACGGCTGTGGCTAGCAAGCCAAACTTAACCGTACATAATTGTTTCACTTGTGTGTGCAAGAGCACTCTTATAAAACAAAAACCCGAAAATACAGCACAACTATATTCACCTTACTGCACCACAATAATCTTTACCAATGTTATTAGGTAGAATTTAGGCTGAGATTGTGCTGAATTTGGTACAAACCCAGACTAAATAACTTTATAGTTCTTAGTTAGGAATTGTTACGACTAGCTTGCTAGTCGGTAGTGTACGTATTATACTATTTGTGCTGACCCTAAACAGGGTGGGATTAATTTTTGAGATAACTCTGATTGGAGTGTCTCCCTAATATTTTTCTTGTATGCATTATTTTGTGTATCTATTTTGTGTATTGCTGGATAATCTCCATTAACTCTGATGGTGATATAGATGAGCTAACCGGACGAGACCTAATGGTGAAGTTCAGACAGTGCACAAAATATCTAGCTATTTGTTGTTAGGTAGGTAGGTACATTCAACCTCAAGTGAGGTAAATTATAAATAGCCACCTTAAATTAGGCTACATTTAATGTTACTTGTCCACTAATGAACAAGTACCCAAGCTTCATTAGTAATACATATACTAACACTGTGAAGTTTGAACCTAAGCCCAACATGGCTACTCCTGAGCAATTGAGGAGAACCTACATTGGCTTTAAAGGTCATTTGACCAGATTAATTAATAAGGCTGAGGGCTTAACTAAAGATACTCCCATTGACTCTTATCACTTAGAGACATCAGTTAGAGTGGCTGATCTGAAATTTGATCAAGTCAAGTCTGCAGGTCAATCTTACCTTGATTTGCTAAATACTGTAGAAACCGATCCTGAGGAAGTAAGTCAAATTGTAGACGACATCTCCCAGTATGAAGATGAGACTCAAGATATAATTATCAGGCTATCTAAATTAGCAAAACAATCTGGATCCAATACCAGTAACACTGGGTCTCACTTCAATAATCAACTACCAGAGGTTCGTTTACCTACTCTAGACTTACCTACATTTTCAGGATTAGATACAGAAAATTGGGACAATTTTTGGACTTCCTTTGAAGTTCACATCCATAAGAAGCCGTCTCTAGACAAGGTTTCTAAATTTTCATACCTACGTAGTCTTCTCCAAGGAGAGGCTAAAAAGGTCATACATAACCTTACTCTTGATGAGAGTAATTATGAGGAAGCTATAAAACTCCTGAAGTTGAACTATTGCAACAAAGAGTTAAGTATAGCTACCCTCTATTATCAATTGCTAGATCTGAATGCACCAAATAGTAGACCAGAGTCACTTCAAAGCTTCAGACTAGAAGTAGAGTCTCTAGTAAAGGCCTTAGGTACCAAGGTTAATATACCTGCTTCAGAATGGTCTATCAAGTTACTATTACAGAGGAAATTACCTCGAAATGTCTTGACAGAGCTCTGCTCACATTATAATACCGAGTTTCTCACTCTTGACCAAATTTTCGAGGGATTGAGGATCACGGTTAACAGGTTGAAGACTCATGATAAAATTAAACCTGAGTCTAAACCAACTAGTACTGATCTTTCAGTCAAACCTAAACAGACTCAGAGTAAGTCTAATAAATATAAATCTAAACCTATTTCATCCACTGGGAAAAGAAGTGGAAATGTAGGTACATATTCGGTGTCTCCTTCTGAGATAACCAATGACTTGTCTACTAAAGAGACTAAGTCTATTAACCAGAGAAAGTGTCTGTTCTGCAATCAGGGACACACCACTTATGAATGCTCTGTTTATCCTACTTATAATGTTAGGGTTAAAAGGTTGCAAGAATTGCACAAGTGCACCAGGTGCATGGGCTCTCATGATCCCTAGAAATGTGCAGTACAGTTACGTTCCTGCAACCGCTGTAACCAAGGTGTACACCACTACGCCTTATGTAGAAAATCTTCTACACCAACCATGACCACTGGGGAGAATTCTACGAATTCTACCGCAGTGCAATATTGCAAAGTGCATCAAGAGGTAAATGTACTTGCTACTGAGTCAGGCAATAATACTACTCTGCCTACAGCTCAACTTAAACTAATAAACCGAAGATCTAGAATTAACACTAGAGGTCTTTTTGACCAAGGTTCACAGAAAACCTTCATTACACAACAGTTGGTAGATGAGTTAAATTTAAAACCCGCCAAAAGTGTGAGGTTAAATATTTCTGGTTTCTTGTCAAATAGTGGACCTCGTGACTACAAGGTAGTTAAAGTATTAGTAAGACTCGGATCTTCTACTAGTCCAATCCAAGCGGTAGTAGTGGATAAACTTCCTACAGACCTGCAGGTCACGGGGTTAGCTCGCACTGCGAGACATCTTAAACGAAACCGCATGAGGCTAGCAGATTATAAAATAAATTCTGACTGCCTCACAGATGTTGGAATACTTATAGGCGCGGATCATTATTACAAGTTTATAACTGGATGCACTAGGCAACATGGAATGAATTTGTTGTCGTCCGCAGGAGGCAAATTGCTTACGGGACCAGTGCTTTTCAGACAAGGTCCAGCGTCCACAAACCAACAATCCAATAATGTAATCGTGGCGTGACTAGGCTTAGAACAGTCACCCCTACGTTTCAGGGAAATATCTGAGGATATTGAGTCTGACCCACCAATACATCGTTTGTGGGATTTAGACACTTTAGGCATGATCCCTGAGCAACCAAGTCCTGATGATACGTGGACTTACCAGCAATACCTGGATACAGTTGTCTATTCAAATAAACAATACTGGGTAAGACTCCCATGGAAGTTGGATCATCCACAACTTCCAGTTAATTATTTTATGGCAGCCTCACAATTGCAGTCTCAATTAACACGACTACAGAAGCAGCCAGACAAACTGAACATGTATCATCAACTTATCCAACAACAACTTAGCAGTAAATTCATTGAAGTTGTTGAACACGATGACCGAAAAACAGGTCATTATTTACCTCATCACGCTCTGGTGAAAGACTCATTGACAACACCTATTCGTATTGTCTTTAACTGCAGTGCTAAAGTAAAGCCAAGCAGTGTGTCTTTAAATGAATGTCTCCAAACGGGACCTAGCCTAACGCAAAGGCTACATGATGTGCTGTTACGATTTCGCACAGGCATTTTTGCCTATACAGCTGATATCAGCAAAGCCTTTCTCCGAGTAGGGTTACAGGAGGAAGATCGTGACTACACAAAATTCCTCTGGATTAAGGATCCACTGGATCCTAACAGTGAAGTAATCACCTATCGTTTTGCCTCAGTATTATTTGGAGCTACGTCCTCACCGTTTCTTTTGCAAGCGACATTAGACACACATTTGAGGAAATCAAACAGCCCCTATAAGGCAGACATTAGCGACAACTTGTATGTCGACAATTTCCAGGGGACAACTAATGATCAAGCTGATCTGGTAGAAATCTACCATGAGGCTAACCGTGAACTATTAGGGGCTAATATGCCACTGCAGTCATGGGCCTCAAATAATAAACTGCTTAACCAGGTAATCGAGAAAGAATTTCCAGATTATCAGGTACCCAGTCAATTAAAGGTTCTAGGCGTGGAATGGAACACCAGTACTGACGAGATGAATGTCAAGTCAGTACAAACTGATAATTCAACCCTTACCATGAGAACACTGCTCTCATTTTTCAGTCAACCATTTGACCCTTTAGGCCTACTTAGTCCTATATTAATAAGGGGCAAACTCCTAATGCAGGAGTGCTGGCAGAAACATATGGGATGGGATGATCCGTTACCAAGTGAGTTACAAGCTAAATGGCAAATACTCTCAACGGATTTTAATCAGTTAGGCGTTTTGAAATTTCCTCGTAATGCTTCAGGACCAAACTTACCCACCGATTTGCACGTTTTCTGCGATGCCTCTGGCAAAGCATATGGCGCAGTAGCCTATTTAGTTAATAGTGCACAATCAATTTTGCTCACATCTAAAGCAAGAGTTGCTCCCATTAAGAAGAGATCTTTACCTCAGATGGAGTTGACTGCATTGCTGGTGGGAGTAAGATTGGCTCATTGCCTGGCAAAGACACTCAATAATATCCACTTTGGTGAGATTGTAGTGTGGTCAGACAACGAGGCAGTCTTACAATGGGTAAGAAACAATAACAACAAAACTCCCTACGTCAGTAATCGTGTCAGGGAGATTCATGAGTTATCTGCTGGATATAAATTCAGACATGTTCCTACTAAGGACAATCCTGCAGATTATTGATCTCGAGGATTAACATTAAAACAACTTGTCAAGTCTTCGCTGTGGTTCAATGGACCTTCATGGCTTGTTGGTGGTCAGTGGCCCAAACAAAAGCCACAAGTCATAGTGACCAATATCACCACTCCCATGAAAGAACCAGAACCTCAACGAATATTAGCCATTGATCCTCACCATTATTCAAACTTAAGCAAATTGCTACGAGTGACTGCACATGTGTTTGATTTTCTTGCTAAGGTAGGAATTCGACATAAGTTTCCCAATCCTATCCTCTACTGGATCAAACGTGCACAACAAGAGACATATGGAAGCGAATATGAAAATCTTCCAGATAAATTAACTAAGTCTCTAGGCATCTGGTATGATGCCAACACTCATAATATACTACGATGTGGAGGACGTTTGCTTCATGCAAAATTTGACTTGGACACAAAGAATCCAATTCTTCTACCTCGTCATCACATCATCACTAAACTTCTTATCTTACATCACCATCAATATGGTACCTTACATGGTTGAGTTTTAGATACTCTCACCGACCTTAGACAAAAGTACTGGCTTCCTCAAGGTCGTCAGACAGTTAAGTCAATTATTAAATCTTGTGTAGTCTGTAAGAGATACGACGCTAGAGTATGTCCTTACCCAGGACCTCCACCACTCCCAGAAGAGAGAGTGGTTCATCTTCGTCCTTTCGAAACCACTGGTGTTGATTACACAGGAGCCTTACTTCTCACTGGTAACCCAGATAATATACCAGTGAAAGCGTACATTTGTCTCTTTACGTGTGCAAAGAGGCCAACCCCAATCCAGAGGCGTACATTTAGAGGTCACTCCAGACATGAGTGCTGAAGCCTTCATCCAGGCCTTTCGCCGATTTGCTGCTCACAGATCTTGTCCCAAATTAATGATATCGGACAATGGTTCCAATTTTGTGGCAGGAGAATCTTGTTTGCGAGAAGTCTGGAACCACCCAGAAGTACAGTCAGTCCTACAGAGACGACAATGTCACTGGAAATTCATAGCACCGAGAGCCCCTTGGCAAGGTGGGTTCTATGAGCGAATGGTAGGCACAGTCAAGAAGTGTCTAAGGAAAACTTTACATCGACAAAAGGTCAGCTACTCAGAACTCCAAACTTTTGTTGTGGAAATCGAGGCGCGAGTCAATAACCGCCCAATAACCTACCTGTCTGATGATTTCACCCAGAGAGAACCTCTGAGTCCCTCACACTTGATCCATGGAGGTCTACTGAGCCCTCTCATCCCTTTAGCCCAAGAGGACCCTGTAGACCCGTCACATGTGACCAGAGGAGACTTGGTGGAAAGCTACCAGCATCTCTCCAGAGTTATTAACAGGTGGAATGAGGTGTGGACTCGAGAGTACCTCACAGCTCTACGAGAGTACCACTACGGAGCTTCGAGTCCTTACAATAAGGTGCAATTAAAACCAGGGGACCTAGTACTAGTCGACAGTGATGGACCAAGGTCAGAGTGGCCTATAGGCAAAATTGTTGCTATTCATCCAGATCATCAAGGTGTCCTGAGAGTAGTTAAAGTTTTATGCCGAGGCAACACTACTCTAAAAACTTTAGAGAAGCTGGTTCCCCTTGAATTGACTGAGCAAGAATATCAGCCAGATCCAGTTTCCCCAGTAATTTCCGAGGGCAATAATTCTGATCCTCCAAGCAACCGCCCCACTAGAGCTGCTGCTCAACAATGTAGGCGGAATTTGCAAGCCTATTACAACTCTGAACAAGAGTAATTTCCTTTACATCCCACTTAGATAACTATGATGATGCTGCGATGGGATGTCGAGTAACAAACCATTACAAAGTCACTATGACCCAGAATATTCCCATCACAGTAGATTCTGTTGTTTTAATTGTGTGATTTAAAATCTTTAATTATTGTGTAGGCTATAAATAACATGTTTTATTTGTTATGTAATTAGCAAGACTCAAGTTTCTTGGAAGTCCTTGATAAATTCGGGACGTTCGTTATGTGTGTACTAACATACTAACATTTTAACCTACTAATATACTAATATTAATATCAACTTCGGGATAAGTCAGTACTCCACAGTACACTACGACCCTAGAATCCTCCCCCCGGAGTTATGTTGGAAATTTCACACCGAATACAACACTGTTGTATTCTCATTAATTATTACTAATGCTACTAATTTTTGTAGTAAGTAAAATTAACACAACGTTGAATTCACATGTACTTATAATTTCATCTGTGCAATAGGCTAAAATTCTCACGTCACCCGACGCCAGTATTGCGTCAGATTTCATTACAATAAACACATTATATCCAATGTATCTGAGAATTGAATTCGATTCTCTATAACCAAGGCGTTCTGTGTGATAATTAATTACAGATAAATTGACCTCCAACTAAAAGCCGAATAGAGCGTTAGAGTCATAGCAGTTATCTAGCAATAAAAATTAACGTCACAAGTGAATGCCATGGAAAGACATTAATTCCTCTCCATTATATGTTTACTATCACTGAACTGGCAAATAGTAATATTTCACTCTTCTAAATAATAAACCCGTCCTGTCTCGAACATTTCAAGCACAACTGCGAGAAATACTAATATTCATGATAATAATTTGTCTAATGAACGCGAGACGCGGAGCGGGGAAGGAGAGCAAGCCAGTACACGTGTTGAGAAGCTCTCGAGCGGACCTGTTCGCGTCGTGCTCACGAGGAGACGCCATTACCCAGCCATCAGGGTAAACGCTATCCATCCTCCAGAAGAAAGTCTCCACTGTGAGGCGTGAAAGGCCTTGCAGACAATATCTTCAACTGGTGTCAGTGTCACATAAGGAACCTATCAATTCTGGTTCTTTGTGATTCCACGTGACTGGCCAGTGAAGCGCGCCATTATCCAGGATAGGTGAAGCCAGAGCCTGGGACGCGAATTTCGGCAATCTTAAAACTTATACAGTGCCCATATTAGCTAAGTATCTTATCCTTATTTGATGCATCTGATAGGGTGTAGAATTGTAGCTGGGTGATTTGTCGTGACGACGTATACCAACACCAAACTACAGGTCAATATCCATTATCTACTATTAACATTAATTTCTTGGACATAGAAATTCAGTAGTTTAATTAGTTGCTACTGTAAATATTTGTCTTGTAGCACGTGAGAAGAATTCTCCTAGCTGTCCTCTCCCATGTCAATCGAATCCCAATCGTCATCCAGTCGAGCCCAGGAGAATCAGAGGAAGCGTCGTGACTTACTTTAAGGAATCGTCATTAAGCTAAGATTCCTTTGTATTCCTTTAATAATTATCTGGAATTATTTACATGCAGAACTCTGTTTTGGATTGACATGTGTTTATTATGATTATCATTATTATATTCATAATCTATGTTCCCATTAATGATAATGACATTGATTTCACAATAATTCATAGGATTAGATTATTATATCTTGGATTAGTGAACGAACCACACTAGTTCCTGGACGTACTGAGTTCCAGTAATAACCCCCCAATGTCGGTGTTTGAGGTTTGATACATTTAATTATACAGCCCATTAATTATTTCTATGATCATATTCTCTAGTATTTTATCCATAGTTACTGGTTCATCTAGGAATTATCAAATGATCATAATTTCTCAGTTTCCCTCTTTACTATAAAAGCGGGTGGTCCTTCGTAATTTAATTTACTATATTAATATTTAAATAATTAGATTCAAGCCCCAAATGACCCACAACTGTTGTATACAAAATTTATTATTGTTTTCCAATTGGTTTACATTATTTTGAAATGTGTTTTGAATTTCATTTATTTTTGAATTAGAGATTGTATTCATATTTACACAACTTTTTATGAATTCATTCATGCGTTTGAATAACAGAAAACAAAGGTAAATCAATTGAGTGTAGATTGAAAATGGTGTATAAAGATGACTACGTTCAAGGGCAAATAGAAACTGTTCAAATAATTTATATACACCAAAAATTCTGTCCATGAGATTGGGTCCATCCATATTTTCGTTTTCAAGTTCATTGATTGCACAATGTATAATGTTAGTTAGTAGATCATTAATGAGGGATGAACCTACTATTTGGTCAATATTATCGGTATTTTTAAAGAATTCATTTAATTTTTGAAGATTTTCTTTCGGTTTAAATTCTTTTATATCATTTTTCTTAACTTCTTGTAATGCTAATTTGAACAGCGTTGAACATATTATCAAAGGAAATGGGTTTAGTCTCTCTGGACTATTTTCATTTTCGGGTATAATTTTAATTTCATTTACAAAGAGTGTTTTTAGAATAGATTTTTCAAAGTCTAAATAAATTTGAAAAGCTTTTTTATATTTTTTATTTTTAAGGGCATCATTAAGATTAATAATATCCAAGGTTGATTTTGAAGTCCTTTTTTTTATTTTATTTTACTTTGTTAATTTGGTTGTTTTATGGACTCAATAAACTCGTTGTGATCTTTCATTTCAGCCAAAAAATTTACATTATGGGTAATATTCCCTAGAGAATTTTTAGAAATGAAGTTTGTGCCAGTATCTCCAGCTAATATAGTTGGTAAAAATGTTGCCATATTCTTTAAAACTAATTTTTCATTACTGCATATATTTGTAAGGGAAATGAATCCTATATGAGATGAATAAGCAGTATTAGGAAGGGTGGTTTCTAATATCCTCATCATACATTCTCCATTGGATTCGTCAGTGGAAATATCAATATTTGAATTTTTTCCGGTTTCAAGTTAATATCTAATATTTTACTAGGGTACATTCCCATTGCAATATCGAGAATGGAAATATCATTAATGTTATTTACCACATCTACATTTAGATCATCATTAAATGTATTGAAATACTGTTTTAAATTATCAGTATTTGAAGTTAAATAACTTTGATACGTTTTAACCATAGGTTTCTCAGTTACAATATGAGACAGATAAGAAAATTTGGTCTCATGTATGAAAGAAGGAGGATGAATATCTATAGGTCTAACAAAATTTTTGAGCTGTTGTAATACATTGGGTGAACTGGTACTGGTTTGGGTGGATATTTTAGGTTTAAGAGCTCGTTTTAACTGTATACATTCAGTGGTTTGATTTCTGGCAGTAGTTGTAGTAAAAATAGCTCTTCCTTGTCTGTTAACAATAAGAATGTTATGCATCGTGAAGATACATCGACCATTGAGAGGCGGTAATTCTTTAAGATCATCGAGGGAGCCAGAAAGAGCAATTGCTATAGCTATATAATCATGAGTCCTATGTGTCGATAATGGTTCACAGTATGACAATCGATTATTTCTTATTTGTAAGAGCCGTTGCTGAGATTTAATTAACTGAGCATAATAAATACTCATGATACTGTTAATATCAAAGATTTTTAAATCCACTGAATTAAAATCATCATTTTTTGTAACTTTAATAAATTGTGAAGAAGGTGGAGCGCTTATTCCCTTTTCATTGTCATTCCATCATTCGTTTTTTAATGGACGTTTATAGTAACCGTTTTCCAAAGGATATGGGAGACTTTCTACAAATTTTGTATAAATTTCAGTTAAATCGTCAACATTTATTTAATTTATTTCGCCTATTATTTCTTTAGTGTTAACCCAAACAATTTTAATATTTTGATCTATGAGATTTGATGGCATAGCTAAAATTTGTAACAAAATGTTGGGATTGGGTAAGATAACATTACCAGGGAAGAAAGATATGTTCTGTGTTTGTTTAATTTGGGGATAAATTTTGTAATTAATACCGAAACTAGATAGAGCATGCCAGAAATATCCTAAATTATAGGTGTGTATTCCAATGTTATTATGACACATTTCATTATAATGAAAATCATTTAAAGTTTCCCGAAAGATTAAACCCATTTTCACATACAAACATGGTTGGCATATGGCAGATAAACTTATATAAGTATTGGATTTGGATAATTTTTCTTGGGCTTTCATATAGAGTTCAAGTTGAAGTAAATAATAATCTTTATCTTCTGTTTTTACATTAGGTAAAATTGCATGTTTACAAATACATTGAGTACCTATCATATTTATTTGTTCTCAAATCATCGTTCTAATTAAATTATGTTGGGTTGAATCATCATTAATGTTAGAAATGATATTAATGACATCAGAATTAACTATGGGATTTTTTATTGAAAGTGATGATGTCGGTGATTGAGGTAAAGATGAAGACATTTATTTACCTTTTTATTTTAGTTTATAATAAAAAATAAATGAAAATATGAGTAGTCCTGTAGGGATTCCAAATAGAACCAATCCTGTTCAACCACCAAACTCACCATCAAACCCACAATCAAACCCACAATCAAACCTACAATCAAATCCTCAATCAAACAAACACCATAACACAACAATCAGTAGTTGGTCTAACTCCGAATTCATCTATAACATCAATAATGGCCAATCCAAAAGTTAATCCAGAAATATCTGAAGTTCTTTCCAAAATTCAAGATATGACTAGATATATCAGTGACCCTAACCAATGTGCTTCTTTTCATAAAAGCTTTGGGTCAACAGTTAAATATGATAGGTAATTCTTCTAAATGTGTTTGTATTCACGCTCTATTTCCTGACCTAAAATATGAAGAAAAAGATTATCATTTACAACAAATTGAAGATTTGTATAGAGAAGCACGGGAAAAACCAGTACATAATATTTATAAAAGTTTGTCTGCTATATGTCCACCCTGTTTATATCTAAAAATGGGTTTGTTATCAAAAGACGTGGTGAAAGATTTTAAGGACTCATCTTGTTCCAACAAAACTGGGCCTCACAAAACTTATAATTTAGGACCAATGGCTCATGTCTTAACAAGTTATAATGTTAATCAAAAAGTCTATCCTAACATGCAAAATGCTATGAATATATCTTTTCATCCAGGTAATATTCTAATCCCTGATTCAAAAATCTTTTTACAGATGTTAGCTATGCCATCAAATCTCATAGATCAGGGGGTGAAAGTAATTGGGGTTGATACAGAGGAAACTGTTCCTTGCCTTAATAATAACATTAAAGACCAATTGCAATTTTATGAAAAGTTTATGAAGGCTCTCCCTGCTTCTCTTGATAATGGTTATTACAAAGGTGAGCCTACATCAACTGACAAGAGTAAATTAATAACTTCTCCACCTCATAAATTTGTTAAAGCAGCTAAAGGTGAAGAAAATTTAGTTTTACAAAAAATCTTTGATGTAAATTCAGTTTTAAACATATATTATTCTCAACTAATTCAATCACAGCGACGTTTACAAGTGAAAACTATAACAGATAATGATGGAAGTAGATTATATTTGAATCGAACCAATTTTGCTTGTTATGAACCCTTGTCCACACATCGAATACATGATTTTCTAGCCATAGTGATTGCCCTCTCGAATAATCCGGAAGACCTTAAAAAATACCCTCCACTCAATAATGAGTGTATCACTACTCCACATAATATTCTCATCATTAATAATAAAGGGAAGGCCGTGTTTACTGACAGTACTGAACCTAAATCAACTACAATCATCAACCTAAATCCCTGAACCTAAATCAACTACAGCCTGTGAAAAATTGAAACGAGGACTTAAAGATGGTACTAAATATCCACCTCATAAACGATTTGTAAATACAGCACATACCATGACACCTAATACAAATCTCAAACCTGGAGATCCTATTAAACCAGACAGTTTTCCTGACTTAAATATTACCACCTCTCCTGATCTCGCTGATATTGCTATGGAGAAACATATTAATGATTCGGAAATGTTTCGTAAGAATTTAAAAGCAAATATAGACAATTTGAAAAATTACTTTTCAGAGTTTAATGATGACCTGAATAAACCTGTTGATATAAATAATGTTAATTATTCGATTTTTGATATTGCCATTGGAATGTCTCCCTCAAAAATACTCGATATCAATCATAATCTTGCAGGTGAAAAACCCAATGGTATAGATATATTTTCAGACTATCCCGAAAATGGCACAAATATTCTTGAAATAGCATCGCCTAATGTAGTATATTCAGATCAAATCGGTTTTGCTACTCTCAAAAGCCTATGTTCTAATGAGATGTTAGTATTAAAAAATACCATTGCCCATTTGCAAAATATTATGAATCGCAGTGTTGGGGTATTTAGGAAATTTGAAGTAACACAGGGAAACAACATTACAATTCTTCAACCTAATTATTTAGTACAAATACGAGATCCTTCTGAATATCTTCAAGTTGTTGATAAAACTATAAAAGCAGATACATCCATCCCCAACTTCCAAATAGAACCTCCTAATGTACATCATATACCACAAGATTTGTGCGATTCAATGTCATTTAATCAGTATGTAAATTTGTATACCCCACCTAAAACACAAGGATGTATATGGTAATTTATATTATAATTAGAACTTTTCAATTATATTAATAATGTAATGTAATGTTGGCCAATAAACGGTCTATATGGCAATTACCCAAAATACTTAGTTTTTTTTTTATGAATTACCTATTTTTTTTGTTTTGGTTATTATAAAAAAAATGAACATTTATATATTTGTTGTTGGTATATGTTTACTAATTATTTTATTTTTAATGTGGATGAGAATCCAATCCACAAACAGCAACACCATCCCTCCACAATCAGAAGATGTCAGTGCCACCCTCCCAACAGCACGTGCCACTGTCACCTACACCACCTCCACCAGCACTCCAGCTGCTAACGACGAGACCACAAGTGGTGATTCCAGGGACGCCACCTCCTCTGGAAACCCCATACCCAGCAGTGCCACTGTCACCACCTCCACCTCCACCAGCACTCCAGCTGCTAACGCATAAATGATATTCCCACAATTTTTTTAATAAATGGCTAAGAATTATTGAACATTGAGAGGTTTCGTTTAGCATATTATAAAAAATAAAATAATAGACATATGTTACATCTAGCCACACCACACCTGGACCACTATGCAAGGCCCGACCTGCCCAACGAGGCAAGTTCCCCTGAATCTATATATTTTTCCAATTTTCCTCTATGAAGTGATAAATCTGTCCATTTCACCATGCACAAGTTAATTAGGTTAGGTTAAGATAGGTTAGGTTCGGTCATATATCTATGTTAGTTTTAACTCAAATTTCCAATAATCAACCCATACACAATGAAATGGACAGATTCATCACTTCACAAGAAAAAAAAATTGAAAAAAAATATAAATTCATGAAAACTCGGCCCATCAGGCAAATCGGGCCTTGCGCAGCAGGCCAAATACGACGTTCCGGCCACCAGGCACGACATATATATATATATATTTATTTTGGTGGTTGTTATTGCTTTTTGTAATAGGTTTAAATGGGTTTCGGGAGACCTACCCGTTGTTTGTTTCTTCCTCTGTATGTGTCGTTTTACCCACTCACTTGGGATCCATTATGAGAATAAGGATTTGATGAATATCTCTTTAGTAACTGTAACTTACATTCGAATTACCATTCTCCCAGAGTTTTTATTATTATTATTATTATTATTATTATTATTATTATTATTATTATTATTATTATTATTATTATTATTATTATTATATTAGGCATACCACCACCTTAACATTATAGAATATGAATTTTGTATATATCAAATTTAATATATTTCTTTTTACAACACACACACACACACACACACACACACACACACTGTAGGTTTTTATGATTATAATAAAAAAAATTTATATAATTTTATGATCATTATTGATTACACTTTTATTAAAAAAAATAAAGCAAGCACCTGTTTCTATGACTTGGTAAATGTCATACATTACAACAATTTTTTTCAAATACTTTATTAATTTTACTGTGCTTCAAAATTCCTTTGGTCTCTTTCTTCATGGTTGATAATTTTATATGTATTTATCGTTGTAAAAATCACGAGAATTACTGCAATTAGCCCAGCTATGGCATGATGTGACACCATAACATATTTCATGTGATCACCAGATGCAACTGAATCCATAAATGGTATTTTATCATATACATTCATAACAGATGTTATTGTAATAAACAAACATAAGATAACTAATATAATAAGTATAAAATATGTGAATATTTTATTACCGAACATATCTTTTTTTTGTTATTTTTTATATAGGAGAAAAATAACAAAATGACCATGAAATTTAATTATAATTTAATAATTTAATAGATGTATAAGCTGTTTAGCTGGAGGAACGATTTTTTGGGCATAAGAAACAATTGATTTATATTGACATTGATGGTAAGTTAAGATAAATGTAATTAAAAAAAGAGCCATAATAGCAATTACTAATAACATTAATGATTTGGAAATATTTGTTCCCAAAAGATAAAAGGTGACTGATAAATCAACCAAAAAAAGACAGATACATAATAGAAAGAGGCCAATTTGTTTTTTTCTTAACGACATTCATTTTTTCCTGTGATATTTCCTTATTATCATGTCTCTCATTAATTGCGGGAGTTGTTGATGTGGTTGGTATTGGATTCCAATAAGATTCTTCATGTACTCTGTTAGCTATTCTCAAATCCATAACATGAGGTTGAGGTAGTAACTGAGGAAGTTGTTGATGATTCTCTCCTGAAGCCGTTGTTGTTGTTGAAAGATGAGGATGTGCCATTGTATTTAAAACGATTTTCTTTTATATTTTTATTTATAGTTTTAATTAATGTTTCACTATTGAAGGGTATTAGTGTTTTGAGTAGATGGCTGTTTATATGTATTAGGGCTTCTTCAAGTGGGAAATAACAGGCAATTTTTTCTTCATCTAAACGATGACTGAAAGGAAAACGATGCATATAATTCTTAATTGCACGGTTGTTGGTCTTCTTATCATTTAGGTTGAAAATACATCCTAAAGTTCCAAGTATCCAATTTAAACATCGAGACCGAGAGTGTGTAAATTGAATTAAATTATTTGCATTTTCAGTTTCAATTAAAATACTATAATCACACTGATAGGTTTTACCATTCAGTGCTATCCATTCCTCTGATATCATTGGTAAATTATATTGGTTATTATGAATCATCCCTAATTTAATTCTTTTAATAATTGGTATAAAATCTAAATGAAAACAATGTGTTTCTTCCATAAACTCTCTAATTTGGGTAATTATCGGAATCTTTTGATCAATTTTTTTGGGTTGACCACGAGGAAGTGTATACTCCCCCTCTATTGTATTTCCATTACCAAACATATGTTGATATAAATTAACATAACTTTTATTATTAAGATACGAAATATAAAAGTATGATGGAGAATGTAACATTAGGATTTTACATTTTTTTAATATAACTTTTTCGTCTGTGCTAAAACACTGACTGGCATTTACATATAAAAGCCCTAAAGATTTTTTAGTTTTATTATCATAATTTAATTGGTTTGGTTTTAATTGTATTAATGGCATATTTATAGTGGGAGGAAGATGCGCATTTTTGTAATAAAAATCAGTTTCTTTACAATATTGAGATGACATACTGACTATTTTGTATCTAAAAATGAATAGTGTTTATATAATAATTTATATATTTTTTTTATTCTAACTGAACATGGATTATATTCAGTAATGTGTAGTAGGGAGTGGTGGTGGTGGTGTGGTAAGGTTGTTGGGGTGATGGTGAGATTAGGGTGTGTATATTGTGGGTGTGGGTGATTATAAAAGTTGTGGTGGGGTTGTTGTGTTGGTGGGGTTTGGGGAGGGTGGTGGTGGTGGTGGTGGCGGTGTTTGGGTTGTTGTGTTGATTGGGTTTTGGGAGGGTGGTAGTGGTGGCAGTGTTTGGGTTGTGGTGGTTATTGTTTGGGTTGTGGTGGGGTTTGTTGTGTTGGTGGGGTTTGGGGAGGGTGATGGTGGTGGGGTTTGGGGAGGGTGATGGTGGTGGTGTTGTTTGGGTTGTGGTGGTTATTGTTTGTGAGGTGCTGGTTGTATTGGATGCGTGTGGGTTTTTAATGTTGGATGTTGTGGTGGTAATGGGCATTATTATTTCAGAAATAAACCTTGAATTTATAATTTCTTCCTGTGATGAGCTAATCATAGTTTCCATATCTTTTAATATTTGGGGAAAATTTTTTACCAAATTTTTCCCATATTGTTTTTCCTGACATTTATACCGAAATAAAATATATGAAAACAATACTACAAATTCTTTTTTTTCTATAGTTTCTTTTACAATACTATGTATAATATCTCGAGGTATATTATCATGGTAAATGGTTTGGCATATGGTATCCATTCCTTCAATTAAAGATTGAATGAGATTTTTTTTATCATTTACAGATACCTCTCAAAATTTTCATATTGTAATCTCAATCTTGTTCGAGGATAAATCCATGAAACTTTTCAGAAAGCTACATTCCGGATTCCATTGAATATGGAGAAGTAGAGGCTTGTCAGAAATGTCAAAATTCCATAGCCCAAGATTACAAAAAGCACATTTCACATGATCACTAAGACCTGTATAAAAGAATCCAGCTGAACGTAGATCTTCTGAGTTTGGTAATGTAAGTGGCCATGTGCTAAAACTTTCCAGGCGATTTTTACAATCTTCATATGTTCGATCGACACTGGGACAATGAGGTGACATTGAGAGGACAAAATTGGATTGCAGAATAACTTCACATAACTCTAAAGGGACATTACCAACGGGTTTTCCCATGATAAATGGACAATAAGGAACTCTTTGTCTATGTTTATTATGTGGAATATCGTTTATTGCCAGTTCTTGATAACTGTATTACAGAAAATACATGCACATGCATCGTTTCTTTTAAGATAAAAAAATCCATCCCTAGGTAGATTTAGAGGGGAAATCCATGGAAATTTCCAATTGTTAAATGTGTCTAGACGTGCACTTTCAAACTTCAAAAAAAAAATGTTGTTAAACATTCTGATAGGTGTTTTAATTTGTGAAATAAATGTACAATTATGTTCTGGATATACAATTGCATTACTATTTATATTGAATGTAAGTGACATATGACACTTTATACATTTCCATAGATTTTCTTGTTCGTTATAATAAAACCCATTTCGTTTTAAAATGTTTTATTTATTTTGAAAATATAAATTTAAAATTTAAAACTTAAAATTTTAAAAACTTAAAACAATTTAAAATTTTAACTTGTGATTCAGTAATAACATCTCCCATTATTTTTTTATTTAATAAAAAATCAAATGGTATGGTAAATAAATTTGTTTTTGGTATACGACTACACTCAGGAACAGTACTTACTGTGATTACAGGAGCAGATGAACTGGTCTATAAACCCTCATAATTTGCCTGTTTATATACCTTCCATCCCAGGTATACAATAATTACTATCTCTATTATAATCTCATTTGTGTTATTATTATCTATCCATAAATATAGTGAGACTAAGACGTGGGGGAGGGGGGAGGGGGGAGGGGGGTGCATCCAAGAATCTCTCTATCAAGTCGATAATATGGCCAGATTGTCGACGTCCTTATTTTTGCAAGCGTCCATGAACACATCATCTTCTTCATCAGTTGGTATGTTTAGTAACTCTTAAACTAATGTTGAATAAACATTAGAGAGAGAGAGAGAGAGAGAGAGAGAGAGAGAGAGAGAGAGAGAGAGAGAGAGAGAGAGAGAGAGAGAGAGAGAGAGAGAGAGAGAGAGAGAGAGAGAGAGAGAGAGAGAGAGAGAGAGAGAGAGAGAGAGAGAGAGAGAGAGAGAGAGAGACAATAAACCACTCAGGTCACTCCTAAATAAGTGAGTGACAGTGCGTGTCCCTCAGTCGTTTTTCTTCCTAATTAACGACAAACCTCCACCTCCTCTGCTCCCTTTATTCTCATAGTTATCATCCCTCCCTTGCTCTTCCTTCTTCCCCTCCCTTCTCCCTCTAATTCACCCTATTCTTCTTCTCTTATACTACCTTCCTATGCTTATCCTTATTTATTTCTCTATCTTGTTGTTTCCTCTAGTTTCCTTCCTCATCCTCTCGTTCTTCTTGTCTCTTATTTCCTCCTTTTCCTTTCTTCCTTCTTTTGTTATAAAGTCTTTACAAATTCCTTAATTACATACACAAAAGCATTGACTACAAATATATAAAAAAAATATATAGTTTCCTGATACTGTCTCCTTAGATATATCAGATCTACGTCTTCTGTGTTGACTTTAAGTACCACTAAATGGTGTCTTAGTGAGTCCGAATTTTCCCCTGGTCCCTTTCCGGCCGTCTCCACAAACTACACCTGGCTTTCTGATCCCTGCCTGATATAGTTTTCAGTCCGGGAAGCCGGATCGCGGCCCTCTCTCACCCGAAATGAAAATGTTACTGTTATACAGACTTCTAGCAAGGTCCTCCCTATCCTGTCTCTCTCTGTGTCTCTCTGTCTCTCGCCCTCTGAGCTGGTGCTATGTCTGGAGACATTGTTTCTGTAGTGGGGGACGGCCAAGGGGGAGGGAGGGGACGGATAGGAAGGGGGCGAATAGGTAGGGGAAGAGGGTTGAGAAGGAGAGAAGAAGGGACAGGGGGGTGGAAGAGAGTTTAGAATGTTGAGAATGAAGATTGGGATAGAACTTAATTGTGGAATGGGGGAGGGGTTGGATGGGATAGAGGGGGGAGGGGTGGGGGTCATAAAGAAGAGCCGATGGTGGGGGGGGGGAGGTTAGGAGAGAGGAAGAGGAGAGGAAGAGAGAGATGAGATGAAGAAATAAAGAGAAAAGAGGAGAATTCACGAGTCTAGCACATATCTAACACATACAAATCCCCAACCGCATCCACCTCACACTGGCACTCTCACAACCAAGATCTTACCCATCTTATACTCACATACTCATAATCCCCCAACCTAACTTACACTTCCTTCTCACATTCGGCCCCACTCATACTCCTCACAGCACCATCCACCCCCTACCCCCCCTTCACCATCACACTAAACCTGGGAGATTAAGCCATTACATTTTTTAATCCCGTCTGTATATTGGGGTTTAAGTAGTATGTAGAGTTGATGTAGAAATATCCTGTGAGGGAGTTGGCAGTAATTTGTGCGTTGTGTGGTGAGGATTTGTGTGTGTGTGTGTGTGTGTGTGTGTGTGTGTGTGTGTGTGTGTGTGTGTGTGTGTGTGTGTGTGTGTGTGTGTGTGTGTGTGTGTGTGTGTGTGCGCGCGCGCGCTACGCCCAGCTCTAGTCTCTCCACACTCCCATTTGAGGTCGTAGGTTTCACAATGTGGCTGCATACTCTAGGACTGGTCTCTCGTCGGTGGCGAACAATGATCCACGGCGAACCACGGCGTACCACAGCATACCACGGCGTACCACAGCATACCACGGCGTACCACGGCGTACCACGGCATACCACGGCGTACCACAGCATACCACGGCGTACCACGGCGTACCACAGCATACCACGGCGTACCACGGCATACCACGGCGTACCACAGCATACCACGGCGTACCACGGCATACCACGGCGTACCACAGCATACCACGGCGTACCACGGCGTACCACAGCATACCACGGCGTACCACGGCATATCACGGCGTACCACAGCATACCACGGCGTACCACGGCATACCACGGCGTACCACAGCATACCACGGCGTACCACAGCATACCACGGCGTACCACAGCATACCACGGCGTACCACGGCATACCACGGCGTACCACAGCATACCACGGCGTACCACAGCATACCACGGCGTAACACGGCGTACCACGGCGTACCACAGCATACCACGGCGTACCACAGCATACCACGGCGTACCACAGCATACCACGGCGTACCACAGCATACCACGGCGTACCACGGCGTACCACGGCGTACCACAGCATACCACGGCGTACCACGGCATACCACGGCGTACCACAGCATACCACGGCGTACCACAGCATACCCCGGCGTACCACAGCATACCACGGCGTACCACGGCGTACCACGGCATACCACGGCGTACCACAGCATACCACGGCGTACCACGGCGTACCACAGCATACCACGGCGTACCACGGCATACCACGGCGTACCACAGCATACCACGGCGTACCACGACGTACCACAGCATACCACGGCGTACCACGGCATACCACGGCGTACCACAGCATACCACGGCGTACCACGGCGTGCCACGGCATACCACGGCATACCACGGCGTACCACGGCATACCACGGCGTACCACAGCATACCACGGCGTACCACGGCGTACCACAGCATACCACGGCGTACCACGGCGTACCACGGCATACCACGGCGTACCACGGCGTACCACGGCATACCACGGCGTACCACAGCATACCACGGCGTACCACAGCATACCACGGCGTACCACAGCATACCACGGCGTACCACAGCATACCACGGCGTACCACGGCATACCACGGCGTACCACAGCATACCACGGCGTACCACGGCATACCACGGCGTACCACAGCTTACCACGGCGTACCACGGCATACCACGGCGTACCACGGCGTACCACAGCATACCACGGCGTACCACGGCATACCACGGCGTACCACTGCATACAACGGCGTACCACGGCGTACCACAGCATACCACGGCGTACCACGGCGTACCACGGCATACCACGGCGTACCACAGCATACCACGGCGTACCACGGCATACCACGGCGTACCACGGCATACCACGGCGTACCACAGCATACCACGGCGTACCACAGCATACCACGGCGTACCACGGCGTACCACGGCATACCACGGCGTACCACAGCAACAGGGACCGCGCACATCCACCGCTTGTCTTTAAAGGTTTAATTAAATCGACACAATACGCCAGTCTCCATACAACGCGCACAGGTGATGACGCCTTCTGCACAACGCGCACAGGTGATGACGCCCTCCGCACAACGCGCACAGGTGATGACGCCCTCCACACAACGCGCACACGGTCAATACAAACCTACCCACAAATAGTCCTGTGACAACAACATGGAATGTATTCCCCTCCTGTGAACACCTCGTGGTCCCAGCTGCTACTGACACACACATCAGTATTACCTCTATCTCTTCTTCCTTCGGTATCTACCATCTTTATCATTATTTCCTCGTTATCTACCATAAATCATCATCATTTCCTCGTTATCTACCATAAATCATCATCATTTCCTCGTTATCTACCATAAATCATCATCATTTCCTCGTTATCTACCATAAATCATCATCATTTCCTCGTTATCTACCATAAATCATCATTTCCTCGTTATCTACTATAAATCATCATTATTTCCTCGTTATCTACCATAAATCACCATCGTTTCCTTGTTATCTACCATAAATCACCATCGTTTCCTTGTTATCTACCATAAATCACCATCGTTTCCTTGTTATCTACCATAAATCACCATCGTTTCCTTGTTATCTACCATAAATCATCATCATTTCCTCTTTATCTACCATAAATCACCATGTCCTTGTTATCTTCTATAAATCATCATCATTTCCTTGTTATCTACCATAATCATCTTCCACAGTACCTATAGTGCACTCTTGGACTAAAATATAATATTCAAATTTTGTACTATCAGATCTCGAAAGGGAAAACGTGAAAAAACAAAAAACTCACTGGACTTGTCCTAGGACTAAATATGTACTCATAGGTCTAAATATGTACTCCTAGGTCTAAATATGTACTCCTTTTCTTTCTCTGAAATTGTACACAAATGAACGGTACAGAATTGTGAACTTTTTAGAGCATAAATCTTCAGATTTTTTAACTACCATCCATAGTGGTTAGAGGTACTACCATCCATAGTGGTTAGAGGTACTACCATCCACAGTGGTTAGAGGTACTACCATCCACAGTGGTTAGAGGTACTATCATCCACAGTGGTTAGAGGTACTACCATCCACAGTGGTTAGAGGTACTACCATCCACAGTGGTTAGAGGTACTACCATCCACAGTGGTTAGAGGTACTACCATCCACAGTGGTTAGAGGTACTACCATCCACAGTGGTTAGAGGTACTACCATCCACAGTGGTTAAAGGTACTACCATCCACAGTGGTTAGAGGTACTACCATCCACAGTGGTTAAAGGTACTTCCATCCACAGTGGTTAAAGGTACTACCATCCACAGTGGTTAAAGGTACTTCCATCCACAGTGGTTAAAGGTACTACCATCCACAGTGGTTAAAGGTACTACCATCCACAGTGGTTAAAGGTACTACCATCCACAGTGGTTAAAGGTACTACCATCCACAGTGGTTAAAGGTACTTCCATCCACAGTGGCTAAAGGTACTACCATCCACAGTGGCTAAAGGTACTACCATCCACAGTGGCTAAAGGTACTACCATCCACAGTGGCTAAAGGTACTACCATCCACAGTGGTTAAAGGTACTACCATCCACAGTGGTTAAAGGTACTACCATCCACAGTGGTTAAAGGTACTTCCATCCACAGTGGTTAAAGGTACTACCATCCACAGTGGTTAAAGGTACTTCCATCCACAGTGGTTAAAGGTACTACCATCCACAGTGGTTAAAGGTACTACCATCCACAGTGGTTAAAGGTACTTCCATCCACAGTGGTTAAAGGTACTACCATCCACAGTGGTTAAAGGTACTACCATCCACAGTGGTTAAAGGTACTACCATCCACAGCGGCTATAGATACAACCATTATTGGATGATAAATTGCGTTATTCAAAGTATCATTTTACCGTAAGTAATGAAATATTGGAATAGGAAGAGGCTGAGAAGGCAAAAAGAAGAGACGAAAAGGGGAAAACGCGGGTAAAGATGTGAGAGGGAAGGAAGGGGAAGGAAGAGACCGAGGGAGCAAGAGGGAGGGAATGTGATGGAGCGACATAGACGACAGGTGATGGTTCGATAGGCAGGGAGGTGTGGTTGTGGGGAGGGGAGATAAGGGCTCGAGAAGGTAGGGGAGAAAGAAAGGAAGGGATAGGAGGGGAGGGGAGGAAATAGGAAGGGAGGGGAGGGTGAGTAGGGGAAGAGAGGACTAACTAGAGACTTAACATAACCAAAAAATGTCACGTACAAAAGTTTCCCATTCTCAGTCAAAAGAAAACGCGTGACGGGACAATACGGTGCGTGGGGGAGGTCGATAGATTGCATTATTGATCAATATCTTCACCGTGGCCGTAACAACGGCGGTCACTACCGGCTTATTAACCTCTAACCCCTCGAGTCAGGTTTACAACCTCGCTCCGACTGGCCAAAATGAAGAGGTAAACCAGGTGAGACCCGGTTCAGCGACGAAAAATCTTGAAAGAGTTTACCCTTAAACTTTAACAGAGATCGGTGTTTCAATATTTAGAGTGGTACCGACCAGGAAGCTCCATTAAATGTAAACACACAGACATCCATGTCGCCCCTAAATCAACACACCAACACATATCCATGGCAGCTGGATTCGATTTAATCCAATAGTTTACGCTTTATTTTATTACGAGTGCCCGAGTACAGTTCTATCCATTACCACAGTTTATAGGAGAGTCCAGCTGGAGATGATGTTATAGGAAAAGGACTACCAGCACCCAGGGTATCTTAATTGTCTGTCTGTTCAGCCCCTTTGTCACTTCAAGGTTGGAGGACCAGATACTTGGCGACAGACGGCTTTGAATCTTCATTATACTTTGCAAGATGACCTTTGGGGGTTAGGGGAGTGTCATAGGTGGGTAGGACTCTACTCCTTTGTCCCCGTTTGGGTCTTGACCCGGGCACTACCGGGTACACACACACGTTGGCAAATGATTAAATAGGTAAAATCGTTGATATTTAAGTGTCACCGAGATCCTCGATACGCACTTCATAAAAATAAATAGATATCTCAACTAATTCAGAGAGAGAGTTTAATGTTCTAATTGTCAACAAGAACTTGGCGTTGTAAACTGAGTTTATCAACATTGACCAGGAGCATCACCAGGTCCTGTGTAATGTTCCTTTGACCTGTAAACCTCTTAAAAGACAGAGCCCAGCATCAGAAGTCTCTCCCAGCTAGGTCCTTTGATAGCGATAAATGGCAGTGGTGTTTGGTAGTGTTGCAATGTGCTTAGAGTTGCAAACGATGAGAATTAGGATTGCAGAAGGTTGCAATGGGGTTATTATTGCAAGGGGTGAGAACGAGGGTAGTATTCCAAGGGCTGGGATGAGGTTTAGTGTTGACTTGATAGCAACTTAAGAGTGTGCGAGATGAGTGTGCAAATAGTTCCAACTTTGCAACAAATATATCTTCAAGACAGAAGTGGAAACGCTTCTGCAGGTGTGGGGGCTCACACAGATGTGTGGGGGATCACAGATGTGTATGGGGCTCACAGAGATGTGTGGGGGGGGGGCTCACAGAGATGTGTGGGAGGCTCACAGAGATGTGTAGGGGGCTCACAGGGATATGTAGGGGCTCACAGAGATATGTAGGGGGCTCACAGAGATATGTAGGGGCTCACAGAGATGTGTGGGGGGGCTCACAGAGATGTGTAGGGGGCTCACAGATATGTAGGGGCTCACAGAGATGTGTGGGCGCTCACAAAGATGTATAGGGGGCTCAGAGATGTGTGGGGCAGCCTACTACACACACGTTATCACAGCACAATTCTTGAGACCCATCACAGAACGACTTTCTTGAAAACTAGTTTGAAAATTTTTATTTTTGGAATTAACATGACAAAAAGATCTCACATTCAAGATCCGAGTCATGATTTGTAAACATTATAATATTATAACTTATTATTATTATTATCATTATTATTTAAAATAATAATTGCTACTATTTTATTACTGCCGGTTTCGATATATCTTTATTTCTTGAAATTTTCAGAGTTCATATTATCTCAAAAATCCACACACAAAGTTGTGTTGGACGAATGACAGGTTCAGATAGGCTATATGTTTATCCGATTATATACGAAAAATATGCAAACGAAAAATATGCAATACTCCACACAAATACTTGTAAAAAATTTATCAGACTTATTATTGGATAATAGAAAACGGAAGCGGCGACCGTGTATTTGTCGATGGATGTGGTAATGACATTAGCATCATGCCCCACCACTCGTGATCCAGCCGCCTGTTGTGTCACACTGATTTATAACACTGGCAGCAACACCAATTTACAACTTGTGACTACGAAGACCAGTATGACTTATCGCCAGTGGTTCCAACCTGACTATATTAATGCCAATGTTGGATATACAACAGAGGTGAGATGCCGGTGAACTAAAGGAATTATTGTTTGCGCCAAACAGCCGCCAACAAACATGAAGTTGAGGAGTGGTAAAACTTTTGGCGAGGAGTTAGCAGTTGTCAGTGAAACGGAAGATAATTTCGGATTATCTCTGGAATCGTATTCTGGGGATGTAAGTGACCATCCCAGTTATAAAACAACTTTCAGGCAAAAACTCGTTGCCGGATTAAGTACATCAATTAGTTTTGTATTTCGGGTGATTTGGTGGATGTTAATTGTGTGTCTTGGACTATTCATAATCTATCTGTTTGTTGAGGGTGGCCGCTGGCACCAGGAACCCGACAAGGACCAATGGCAGCCTCTCGTCTGCCTGCAAGACTGCACAGAGCGCAATATTGCCATGGAAAAGTTATCTCTGGACCAGACATTTGGAAAGGTGCCATTATTTGGCTCATTTATTAAGAATATATTAGGAATCCAGACCGTGGACGTCCCCCCGTGTGTGGGAAAGGTGTTTGGCGTCTGGGTGAATGGTGTGTGTGGCAGGGGGGGTGGGGGGTGAGTCCTAGGGGTGAGTAAGGGGGTGTGACTCACCGTGGTGGGTGAGTGTGACTCACCGTGGCGGATGAGTGTGACTCGCCGTGGCGGATGAGTGTGACTCACCGTGGCGGATGAGTGTGACTCACCGTGGCGGATGAGTGTGACTCGCCGTGGCGGATAAGTGTGACTCGCCGTGGCGGATGAGTGTGACTCACCGTGGCGGATGAGTGTGACTCGCCGTGGCGGATGAGTGTGACTCGCCGTGGCGGATGAGTGTGACTCGCCGTGGCGGATGAGTGTGACTCGCCGTGGCGGATGAGTGTGACTCACCGTGGCGGATGAGTGTGACTCACCGTGGCGGATGAGTGTGACTCACCGTCGCGGGTGGGTGTGACTCACCGTGGCGGATGAGTGTGACTCACCGTGGCGGATGAGTGTGACTCACCGTCGCGGGTGGGTGTGACTCACCGTAATGTGTGTGTGTGTGTGTGTGTGTGTGTGTGTGTGTGTGTATTCTCCTAGTTGTATTCACCTAGTTGTGCTTGCGGGGGTTCAGCAGGGGTGATGTAGTGTCGTAGTGATCATGCCGTAGTTCCTGCTCACAGAGTTTGCACCTGGAGTGCTCAGGATTGGGAGATCCGTCACCTGCAGCCACCTGCCACAGGTAACGGTAATCCAATCTGATCCTTGCAACCACTGTGTCGCATAGTCTGGTCCACGTTTTGTGCTGCCCATAGATGTAGGTTTCAGATCTGAACAAATCATAGATTTTTATACTAGTACTTTCACGTCGTTAGGAGTCAGTAAGTTCTTTCCTATCAGACCTGAATGTTTGGACCAATACAGTTCACAGCAGAGATGGGGATACCTAGATCTAATTCAACTTCATCTTTGTTGCACGCTAATTTGGCTGTAATGTCTGTCTCATTGCATTAATTACCATTGGTAATTATAATTAACTATGGTGATAAACTCTTGGGAATCCACATGCCTGATTTAGTTATCTAGGCGGTAAGATAGACGTTTCCTACTGATGTACTTATATCTTCCCATTATCACTGTCCAATAGCAACATTTTGAGGTTTAGCGAGTGTCAGATGAACGTGATGTTTTAGTTGTGTCAAAATGGTTTTAGATGTGTCAAAGTGCGCTTAGCGAGTTTCAAATGACTGGGGTTTTTGAACCAGTGTCAAGATTGTGGAGCTTAGTGAGTTTCATATGACAGCATAGTACTGAGCGAGTGTCATATGACAGTGGAGTACTGAGCGAGTGTCATATGATAGTGGAGTACTGAGCGAGTGTCATATGATAGTGGAGTACTGAGCGAGTGTCATATGACAATGGAGTACTGAGCGAGTGTCATATGACAGTGGAGTACTGAGCGAGTGTCATATGACAGCAGAGTACTGAGCGAGTATCATATGACAGTGGAGTACTGAGCGAGTGTCATATGATAGTGGAGTACTGAGCGAGTGTCATATTATAGTGGAGTACTGAGCGAGTGTCATATGACAATGGAGTACTGAGCGAGTGTCATATGATAGTGGAGTACTGAGCGAGTGTCATATGACAATGGAGTACTGAGCGAGTGTCATATGACAGTGGAGTACTGAGCAAGTGTCATATGACAATGGAGTACTGAGCGAGTGTCATATGACAGTGGAGTACTGAGCGAGTGTCATATGACAGTGGAGTACTGAGCGAGTGTCATATGACAGTGGAGTACTAAGCGAGTGTCATATGACAGTGGAGAACTGAGCGAGTGTCATATGACAATGGAGTACTGAGCGAGTGTCATATGACAGTGGAGTACTGAGCGAGTGTCATATGACAGTGGAGAACTGAGCGAGTGTCATATGACAGTGGAGAACTGAGCGAGTGTCATATGACAATGGAGTACTGAGCGAGTGTCATATGGCAGCGGAGTACTGAGAGAGTGTCATATGACAGTGGAGTACTGAGAGAGTGTCACATGACAGCGGAGTACTGAGAGAGTGTCATATGACAGCGAAGTACTAAGAGAGTGTCATATGACAGCGAAGTACTGAGAGAGTGTCATATGACAGCGGAGTACTGAGTGTCATATGACAGCGGAGTACTGAGAGAGTGTCACATGACAGCGGAGTACTGAGAGAATGTCATATGACAGCGAAGTACTGAGAGAGTGTCATATGACAGCGGAGTACTGAGTGTCATATGACAGCGGAGAACTGAGAGAGTGTCACATGACAGCGGAGTACTGAGAGAGTGTCACATGACAGCGGAGTACTGAGAGAGTGTCACATGACAGCGGAGTACTGAGCGAGTGTCATATGACAGTGGAGTACTGAGAGAGTGTCACATGACAGCGGAGTACTGAGAGAGTGTCATATGACAGCGAAGTACTGAGAGAGTGTCACATGACAGCGGAGTACTGAGAGAGTGTCATATGACAGCGAAGTACTGAGAGAGTGTCATATGACAGCGGAGTACTGAGTGTCACATGACAGCGCAGTACTGATAGAGTGTCATATGACAGCGAAGTACTGAGTGTCACATATGTGACGGTAACGCGTTGGTGTTCGGCTGTTTAAGGCTAGGGGTATGGCCTCGTCACATAGTTATAAAAAAAAATAGAAAAACTGGAACTTCGTCTGTGGTAAGGTAAGGAGAAGACACACAAAACACAAGTAAACTTTAACAATGAAATTTTAATTACGTTAAAGAAATAAAACATGAATAAAATGCACAAACAAATTCTTATAATAAAATCAATCAATCAAAATAATAAGAATACTTAAATGACACAATGAAAAGTTACGTTAAGATAAAATAACAAGAAGTGCAACACAAAATAATGGGAGGTGCTGGAATATTGGCTTTAACCTATCACCTCTCTCAGTACACGCTAACGTCTAGCTGGGAGGAGTGATAACCACGAAAGCACTGAACATTCTGAGGTCTGAGGTCGTGGCGACCCCAGACATCAAGTAGTATGGGGGGGCGAGTGCAGGTGCAGCCAGACCGGCGACCAATCAGCGGGGCCGGTAGCGATCAACGAGTAGTTTGGCAGTTTGAGTCTGAACAGGTGTCTCTGGCTGCAACGTTTTGCGCTCTGGCAAGCCTTGCTGGTGTTGTTGTCGTTGTTGGACCTTTCTTCCATAGTAGTTTTATATAACCACAACGACGTAATTGTGGAGGGAAGAGCAGGCTCAATCTCTTGAAGGAGATTATCGTCACACATAACAGCGGAGTACTGAGAGAGTGTCATATGACAGCGGAGTACTGAGAGAGTGTCATATGACTGCGGAGTACTGAGAGAGTGTCATATGACAGCGGAGTACTGAGTGTCACATGACAGCGCAGTACTGAGAGAGTGTCATATGACAGCGAAGTACTGAGAGACTGTCATATGACAGCGGAGTACTGAGTGTCACATGACAGCGCAGTACTGAGAGAGTGTCATATGACAGCGAAGTACTCAGTGTCACATAACAGCGGAGTACTGAGAGAGTGTCACATGACAGCGGAGTACTGAGAGAGTGTCACATGACAGCGGAGTACTGAGAGAGTGTCATATGACAGCGGAGTACTGAGAGAGTGTCACATGACAGCGGAGTACTGAGAGAGTGTCACATGACAGTGGAGTACTGAGAGTGTGTCATATGACAGCGGAGTACTGAGAGAGTGTCACATGACAGCGGAGTACTGAAAGAGTGTCACATGACAGCGGAGTACTGAGAGAGTGTCATATGACAGCGGAGTACTGAGAGAGTGTCATATGACAGCGGAGTACTGAGAGAGTGTCATATGACAGCGGAGTACTGAGAGAGTGTCACATGACACTGGAGTACTGAGAGAGTGTCACATAACAGCGGAGTTCTGAGAGAGTGTCATATGACAGCGGAGTACTGAGAGAGTGTCATATGACAGCGGAGTACTGAGAGAGTGTCACATGACAGCGGAGTACTGAGAGAGTGTCATATGACAGCGGAGTACTGAGAGAGTGTCACATAACAGCGGAGTACTGAGAGAGTGTCATATGACAGTGGAGTACTGAGAGAGTGTCACATGACAGCGGAGTACTGAGAGTGTCACATGACAGCGGAGTACTGAGTGAGTGTCACATGACAGCGGAGTACTGAGAGAGTGTCATATGACAGCGGAGTACTGAGAGAGTGTCATATGACAGCGGAGTACTGAGTGTCACATAACAGTGGAGTACTGAGAGAGTGTCATATGACAGCGGAGTACTGAGAGAGTGTCATATGACAGCGGAGTTCTGAGAGAGTGTCACATGACAGTGGAGTACTGAGAGAGTGTCACATGACAGCGGAGTTCTGAGAGAGTGTCACATGACAGCGGAGTACTGAGAGAGTGTGACATGACAGCGGAGTACTGAGAGAGTGTCACATGACAGCGGAGTACTGAGAGAGTGTCACATTACAGCGGAGTACTGAGAGAGTGACATATGACAGCGGAGTACTGAGAGAGTGACATATGACAGCGGAGTACTGAGAGAGTGTCACATGACAGCGGAGTTCTGAGAGAGTGTCACATGACAGCGGAGTACTGAGAGAGTGTCACATGACAGCGGAGTTCTGAGAGAGTGTCACATGACAGCGGAGTACTGAGAGAGTGTCACATGACAGCGGAGTACTGTGAGAGTGTCACATGACAGCGGAGTACTGAGAGAGTGTCACATGACAGCGGAGTACTGAGAGAGTGTCACATGACAGCGGAGTACTGAGAGAGTGTCACATGATAGCGGAGTACTGAGAGAGTGACATATGACAGCGGAGTACTGAGAGAGTGTCACATGACAGCGGAGTACTGAGAGAGTGTCATATGACAGCGGAGTACTGAGAGAGTGTCACATAACAACGGAGTACTGAGAGAGTGTCATATCACAGCGGAGTACTGAGAGAGTGTCACATGACAGCGGAGTACTGAGAGTGTCACATGACAGCGGAGTACTGAGAGAGTGTCACATGACAGCGGAGTACTGAGTGTCATATGACAGCGGAGTACTGAGAGAGTGTCACATGACAGCGGAGTACTGAGAGAGTGTCACATGACAGCGGAGTACTGAGAGAGTGTCACATGACAGCGGAGTACTCAGAGTGTCATATGACAGTGGAGTACTGAGAGAGTGTCACATGACAGCGGAGTACTGAGAGAGTGTCATATGACAGCGAAGTACTGAGAGAGTGTCATATGACAGCGGAGTACTGAGTGTCACATGACAGCGCAGTACTGAGAGAGTGTCATATGACAGCGAAGTACTCAGTGTCACATAACAGCGGAGTACTGAGAGAGTGTCATATGACAGCGGAGTACTGAGAGAGTGTCATATGACAGCGGAGTACTGAGAGAGTGTCATATGACAGCGGAGTACTGAGTGTCACATAACAGCGGAGTACTGAGAGAGTGTCACATAACAGCGGAGTTCTGAGAGAGTGTCATATGACAGCGGAGTACTGAGAGAGTGTCACATGACAGCGGAGTACTGAGAGAGTGTCACATGACAGCGGAGTACTGAGAGTGTGTCATTTGACAGCGGAGTACTGAGAGAGTGTCACATGACAGCGGAGTACTGAGAGAGTGTCACATGACAGCGGAGTACTGAGAGAGTGTCATATGACAGCGGAGTACTGAGAGAGTGTCATATGACAGCGGAGTACTGAGAGAGTGTCATATGACAGCGGAGTACTGAGAGAGTGTCACATGACAGCGGAGTACTGAGAGAGTGTCACATAACAGCGGAGTTCTGAGAGAGTGTCATATGACAGCGGAGTACTGAGAGAGTGTCATATGACAGCGGAGTACTGAGAGTGTCACATGACAGCGGAGTACTGAGAGAGTGTCATATGACAGCGGAGTACTGAGAGAGTGTCACATAAAAGCGGAGTACTGAGAGAGTGTCATATGACAGCGGAGTACTGAGAGAGTGTCACATGACAGCGGAGTACTGAGAGTGTCACATGACAGCGGAGTACTGAGTGAGTGTCACATGACAGCGGAGTACTGAGAGAGTGTCATATGACAGCGGAGTACTGAGAGAGTGTCATATGACAGCGGAGTACTGAGTGTCACATAACAGTGGAGTACTGAGAGAGTGTCATATGACAGCGGAGTACTGAGAGAGTGTCATATGACAGCGGAGTGCTGAGTGTCACATAACAGTGGAGTACTGAGAGAGTGTCACATGACAGTGGAGTACTGAGAGAGTGACATATGACAGCGGAGTACTGAGAGAGTGTCACATGACAGCGGAGTTCTGAGAGAGTGTCACATGACAGCGGAGTACTGAGAGAGTGTCACATGACAGCGGAGTTCTGAGAGAGTGTCACATGACAGCGGAGTACTGAGAGAGTGTCACATGACAGCGGAGTACTGAGAGAGTGTCACATGACAGCGGAGTACTGAGAGAGTGTCACATGACAGCGGAGTACTGAGAGAGTGACATATGACAGCGGAGTACTGAGAGAGTGACATATGACAGCGGAGTACTGAGAGAGTGTCACATGACAGCGGAGCTCTGAGAGAGTGTCACATGACAGCGGAGTACTGAGAGAGTGTCACATGACAGCGGAGTTCTGAGAGAGTGTCACATGACAGCGGAGTACTGAGAGAGTGTCACATGACAGCGGAGTACTGAGAGAGTGTCACATGACAGCGGAGTACTGAGAGAGTGTCACATGACAGCGGAGTACTGAGAGAGTGACATATGACAGCGGAGTACTGAGAGAGTGTCACATGACAGCGGAGTTCTGAGAGAGTGTCACATGACAGCGGAGTACTGATAGAGTGACATATGACAGCGGAGTACTGAGAGAGTGTCACATGACAGCGGAGTACTGAGAGAGTGTCACATGACAGCGGAGTACTGAGAGAGTGTCACATGACAGCGGAGTACTGAGAGAGTGTCACATGACAGCGGAGTACTGAGAGAGTGACATATGACAGCGGAGTACTGAGAGAGTGACATATGACAGTGGTCCAACCTGTAACAGGCACCGCCGCATCAAAGGCCTGGCTGTTATTTTCCACCAACCTTTCCCTCACACTCACTAATTGCTTCCCACCTCAAGTGGCACTCAGTGGCACTCGGGCAGGTGTCAGGCACTGTGACTCTCGGGATTGGTGGTGTGTGGTGGTGGTAGTGGTGGTGGTGGTGGGGGAGTGTGGTGGTGGTGGTGGTGGTGGGGGAGTGTGGTAGTGGTGGTGGTGGTGGGGGAGTGTGGTGGTGGTGATGGTGGGGGAGTGTGGTAGTGGTGGTGGTGGGGGAGTGTGGTAGTGGTGGTGGTGGGGGAGTGTGGTAGTGGTGGTGGTGGGGGAGTGTGGTGGTGGTGGGGGAGTGTGGTAGTGGTGGTGGTGGGGGAGTGTGGTAGTGGTGGTGGTGGGGGAGTGTGGTAGTGGTGGTGGTGGGGGAGTGTGGTAGTGGTGGTGGTGGGGGAGTGTGGTGGTGGTGGGGGAGTGTGGTGGTGGTGGTGGTAGTGGGGGAGTGTGGTAGTGGTGGTGGTGGGGGAGTGTGGTGGTGGTGGTGGTGGTGGGGGAGTGTGGTGGTGGTGGTGGTGGGGGAGTGTGGTAGTGGTGGTGGTGGGGGAGTGTGGTAGTGGTGGTGGTGGGGGAGTGTGGTGGTGGTGGGGGAGTGTGGTGGTGGTGGTGGGGGGCGGGAGTGTGGTAGTGGTGGTGGTGGGGGAGTGTGGTGGTGGTGGTGGGGGGGGGAGTGTGGTAGTGGTGGTGGTGGGGGAGTGTGGTAGTGGTGGTGGTGGGGGAGTGTGGTAGTGGTGGTGGTGGGGGAGTGTGGTAGAGGTGGTGGTGGGAAAGCGTGGTAGAGGTGGTGGTTGGGAAGTGTGGTAGAGGTGGTGGTGGGGGAGTGTGGTAGTGGTGGTGGTGGTGGGGGAGTGTGGTAGTGGTGGTGGTGGTGGGGGAGTGTGGTAGTGGTGGTGGTGGTGGGGGGGTGTGGTAGTGGTGGTGGTGGTGGGGGAGTGTGGTAGTGGTGGTGGTGGGGGAGTGTGGTAGTGGTGGTGGTGGGGGAGTGTGGTAGAGGTGGTGGTGGGAAAGTGTGGTAGAGGTGGTGGTTGGGAAGTGTGGTAGAGGTGGTGGTTGGGAAGTGTGGTAGAGGTGGTGGTGGGGGAGTGTGGTAGTGGTGGTGGTGGTGGGGGAGTGTGGTAGTGGTGGTGGTGGTGAGGGAGTGTGGTAGTGGTGGTGGTGGTGGGGGAGTGTGGTAGTGGTGGGGGTGGTGGGGGAGTGTGGTAGTGGTGGTGGTGGGGGAGTGTGGTAGTGGTGGTGGTGGGGGAGTGTGGTAGTGGTGGTGGTGGGGGAGTGTGGTAGTGGTGGTGGTGGGGG